>NW_028241688.1:0-265055 GCF_964263255.1 Lissotriton vulgaris | reverse complement strand
ATATAACAGAGAGAGAGAGAGAAGAGAGAGAGGTGGAGAGAGAGGAGGATGAGATGGAGTGAGAGGAAAATATATAACAGAGAGAGAGAGAGAAGAGAGAGAGGTGGAGAGAGAGGAGGGTGAGATGGAGAGAGAGGAGGGTGAGATGGAGAGAGAGGAGGGTGAGATGGAGAGAGAGGAAAATATATAACAGAGAGAGAGAGAGAAGAGAGAGAGGTGGAGAGAGAGGAGGGTGAGATGGAGAGAGAGGAGGGTGAGATGGAGAGAGAGGGGGGTGAGATGGAGGGAGGAAAATATATAACAGAGAGAGAGAGAGAAGAGAGAGAGGTGGAGAGAGAGGAGGGTGAGATGGAGAGAGAGGAGGGTGAGATGGAGAGAGAGGAGGGTGAGATGGAGAGAGAGGAGGGTGAGGTGGAGAGAGAGGAAGGTGAGATGGAGAGAGAAGAGAGAGAGGTGGAGAGAGAGGAGGGTGAGATGGAGAGAGGAAAATATATAACAGAGAGAGAGAGAGAAGAGAGAGAGGTGGAGAGAGAGGAGGGTGAGATGGAGAGAGAAGAGAGAGAGGTGGAGAGAGAGGAGGGTGAGATGGAGAGAGGAAAATATATAACAGAGAGAGAGAGAGAAGAGAGAGAGGTGGAGAGAGAGGAGGGTGAGATGGAGAGAGAGGAGGATGAGATGGAGAGAGGAAAATATATAACAGAGAGAGAGAGAGAAGAGAGAGAGGTGGAGAGAGAGAGGAGGGTGAGATGGAAGGAGGAAAATATATAACAGAGAGAGAGAGAGAAGAGAGAGAGGTGGAGAGAGAGGAGGGTGAGATGGAGAGAGAGGAGGGTGAGATGGAGAGAGAGGAGGGTGAGATGGAGAGAGGAAAATATATAACAGAGAGAGAGAGAAGAGAGAGAGGTGGAGAGAGAGGAGGGTGAGATGGAGAGAGAGGAGGGTGAGATGGAGAGAGAGGAGGGTGAGATGGAGAGAGAGGAGGGTGAGATGGAGAGAGAGGAGGGTGAGACGGAGAGAGGAAAATATATAACAGAGAGAGAGAGAGAAGAGAGAGAGGTGGAGAGAGAGGAGGGTGAGTTGGAGAGAGAGGAGGGTGAGATGGAGAGAGAGGAGGGTGAGATGGAGAGAGAGGAGGGTGAGATGGAGAGAGAAGAGAGAGAGGTGGGGAGAGAGAGGAGGGTGAGATGGAGAGAGAGGAGGGTGACATGGAGAGAGAGGAGGGTGAGATGGAGAGAGAGGAGGGTGAGATGGAGAGAGAGGAGGGTGAGATGGAGAGAGAGGAGGGTGAGATGGAGAGAGAGGAGGGTGAGATGGAGAGAGAGGAGGGTGAGATGGAGAGAGAGGGGGGTGAGATGGAGGGAGGAAAATATATAACAGAGAGAGAGAGAGAAGAGAGAAGAGAGAGAGGTGGAGAGAGAGGAGGGTGAGATGGAGAGAGAGGAGGGTGAGATGGAGAGAGAGGAGGGTGAGATGGAGAGAGAGGAGGGTGAGATGGAGAGAGAGGAGGGTGAGATGGAGAGAGAAGAGAGAGAGGTGGGGAGAGAGGAGGGTGAGATGGAGAGAGAGGAGGGTGAGACGGAGAGAGAGGAGGGTGAGATGGAGAGAGAGGAGGGTGAGATGGAGAGAGGAAAATATATAACAGAGAGAGAGAGAGAAGAGAGAGAGGTGGAGAGAGAGGAGGGTGAGATGGAGAGAGAGGAGGGTGAGATGGAGAGAGAGGAGGGTGAGATGGAGAGAGAGGAGGGTGAGATGGAGAGAGGAAAATATATAACAGAGAGAGAGAGAGAAGAGAGAGAGGTGGAGAGAGAGGAGGGTGAGATGGAGAGAGAGGAGGGTGAGACGGAGAGAGAGGAGGGTGAGATGGAGAGAGAGGAGGGTGAGATGGAGAGAGGAAAATATATAACAGAGAGAGAGAGAGAAGAGAGAGAGGTGGAGAGAGAGGAGGGTGAGATGGAGAGAGAGGAGGGTGAGATGGAGAGAGAGGAGGGTGAGATGGAGAGAGAGGAGGGTGAGATGGAGAGAGAGGAGGGTGAGATGGAGAGAGAAGAGAGAGAGGTGGGGAGAGAGGAGGGTGAGATGGAGAGAGAGGAGGGTGAGACGGAGAGAGAGGAGGGTGAGATGGAGAGAGAGGAGGGTGAGATGGAGAGAGGAAATATATAACAGAGAGAGAGAGAGAAGAGAGAGAGGTGGAGAGAGAGGAGGGTGAGATGGAGAGAGAGGAGGGTGAGATGGAGAGAGAGGAGGGTGAGATGGAGAGAGAGGAGGGTGAGATGGAGAGAGGAAAATATATAACAGAGAGAGAGAGAGAAGACAGAGAGGTGGAGAGAGAGGAGGGTGAGTTGGAGAGAGAGGAGGGTGAGATGGAGAGAGAGGAGGGTGAGATGGAGAGAGAGGAGGGTGAGATGGAGAGAGAAGAGAGAGAGGTGGGGAGAGAGGAGGGTGAGATGGAGAGAGAGGAGGGTGAGACGGAGAGAGAGGAGGGTGAGATGGAGAGAGAGGAGGGTGAGATGGAGAGAGGAAAATATATAACAGAGAGAGAGAGAGAAGAGAGAGAGGTGGAGAGAGAGGAGGGTGAGATGGAGAGAGAGGAGGGTGAGATGGAGAGAGAGGAGGGTGAGATGGAGAGAGAGGGGGGTGAGATGGAGGGAGGAAAATATATAACAGAGAGAGAGAAGAGAGAGAGGTGGAGAGAGAGGAGGGTGAGATGGAGAGAGAGGAGGGTGAGATGGAGAGAGGAAAATATATAACAGAGAGAGAGAGAGAAGAGAGAGAGGTGGAGAGAGAGGAGGGTGAGATGGAGGGAGAGGAGGGTGAGATGGAGGGAGGAAAATATATAACAGAGAGAGAGAGAGAGAGAGAGAAGAGAGAGAGGTGGGTGAGAGAGGAGGGTGAGATGGAGAGAGAGGAGGGTGAGATGGAGAGAGAGGAGGGTGAGATGGAGAGAGAGGAGGGTGAGATGGAGAGAGAGGAAAATATATAACAGAGAGAGAGAGAGAAGAGAGAGAGGTGGAGAGAGAGGAGGGTGAGTTGGAGAGAGAGGAGGGTGAGATGGAGAGAGAGGAGGGTGAGATGGAGAGAGGAAAATATATAACAGAGAGAGAGAGAAGAGAGAGAGAGAAGAGAGAGAGGAGGGTGAGAGAGGAGGGTGAGATGGAGAGAGAGGAGGGTGAGATGGAGAGAGAGGAGGGTGAGATGGAGAGAGAGGAGGGTGAGATGGAGAGAGAGGAGGGTGAGATGGAGAGAGAGGAAAATATATAACAGAGAGAGAGAGAGAAGAGAGAGAGGTGGAGAGAGAGGAGGGTGAGATGGAGAGAGAGGAGGGTGAGATGGAGAGAGAGGGGGGTGAGATGGAGGGAGGAAAATATATAACAGAGAGAGAGAGAGAAGAGAGAGAGGTGGAGAGAGAGGAGGGTGAGATGGAGAGAGAGGAGGGTGAGATGGAGAGAGAGGAGGGTGAGATGGAGAGAGGAAAATATATAACAGAGAGAGAGAGAAGAGAGAGAGGTGGAGAGAGAGGAGGGTGAGATGGAGAGAGAGGAGGGTGAGATGGAGAGAGAGGAGGGTGAGATGGAGAGAGAGGAGGGTGAGATGGAGAGAGAGGAGGGTGAGATGGAGAGAGGAAAATATATAACAGAGAGAGAGAGAGAAGAGAGAGAGGTGGAGAGAGAGGAGGATGAGATGGAGTGAGAGGAAAATATATAACAGAGAGAGAGAGAGAAGAGAGAGAGGTGGAGAGAGAGGAGGGTGAGATGGAGAGAGAGGAGGGTGAGATGGAGAGAGAGGAGGGTGAGATGGAGAGAGAGGAAAATATATAACAGAGAGAGAGAGAGAGAGAGAGAGGTGGAGAGAGAGGAGGGTGAGATGGAGAGAGAGGAGGGTGAGATGGAGAGAGAGGGGGGTGAGATGGAGGGAGGAAAATATATAACAGAGAGAGAGAGAGAAGAGAGAGAGGTGGAGAGAGAGGAGGGTGAGATGGAGAGAGAGGAGGGTGAGATGGAGAGAGAGGAGGGTGAGATGGAGAGAGAGGAGGGTGAGGTGGAGAGAGAGGAAGGTGAGATGGAGAGAGAGAGAGAGAGGTGGAGAGAGAGGAGGGTGAGATGGAGAGAGGAAAATATATAACAGAGAGAGAGAGAGAAGAGAGAGAGGTGGAGAGAGAGGAGGGTGAGATGGAGAGAGAAGAGAGAGAGGTGGAGAGAGAGGAGGGTGAGATGGAGAGAGGAAAATATATAACAGAGAGAGAGAGAGAAGAGAGAGAGGTGGAGAGAGAGGAGGGTGAGATGGAGAGAGAGGAGGATGAGATGGAGAGAGGAAAATATATAACAGAGAGAGAGAGAGAAGAGAGAGAGGTGGAGAGAGAGAGGAGGGTGAGATGGAAGGAGGAAAATATATAACAGAGAGAGAGAGAGAAGAGAGAGAGGTGGAGAGAGAGGAGGGTGAGATGGAGAGAGAGGAGGGTGAGATGGAGAGAGAGGAGGGTGAGATGGAGAGAGGAAAATATATAACAGAGAGAGAGAGAAGAGAGAGAGGTGGAGAGAGAGGAGGGTGAGTTGGAGAGAGGAAAATATATAACAGAGAGAGAGAGAGAAGAGAGAGAGGTGGAGAGAGAGAGGAGGGTGAGATGGAGAGAGAGGAGGGTGAGATGGAGAGAGGAAATATATAACAGAGAGAGAGAAGAGAGAGAGGTGGAGAGAGAGGAGGGTGAGATGGAAGGAGGAAAATATATAACAGAGAGAGAGAGAAGAGAGAGAGGTGGAGAGAGAGGAGGGTGAGATGGAGAGAGAGGAGGGTGAGATGGAGAGAGAGGGGGGTGAGATGGAGGGTGGAAAATATATAACAGAGAGAGAGAGAAGAGAGAGAGGTGGAGAGAGTGAGGGTGAGTTGGAGAGAGTGGAGGGTGAGATGGAGAGTGAGGTGGGTGAGATGGAGTGAGAGGAGGATGAGATGGTGTGTGTGGAAAATATATAACAGAGAGAGAGAGAAGAGAGAGAGGTGGAGAGAGAGGAGGGTGAGATGGAGAGAGAGGGGGGTGAGATGGAGGGAGGAAAATATATAACAGAGAGAGAGAGAGAAGAGAGAGAGGTGGTGTGAGAGGAGGGTGAGATGGTGAGAGGTGGGGTGAGATGGAGAGTGAGGGGGTTGAGATGGAGGAGGAAAATATATAACAGAGAGAGAGAGAAGAGAGAGAGGTGGAGAGAGAGGAGGGTGAGATGGAGAGTGAGGAGGGTGTGTTGGTGTGAGAGGTGGGTGAGATGGAGGAGGAAAATATATAACAGAGAGAGAGAGAAGAGAGAGAGGTGGAGAGAGAGGAGGGTGAGATGGAGAGAGAGGAGGGTGAGATGGAGTGAGGGGGTGTGATGGAGGGTGGAAAATATATAACAGAGAGAGAGAGAGAAGAGAGAGAGGTGGAGAGAGAGGAGGGTGAGATGGAGAGAGAGGAGGGTGGATGGAGAGAGAGGAGGATGAGATGGAGTGAGAGGAAAATATATAACAGAGAGAGAGAGAGAAGAGAGAGAGGTGGAGAGAGAGGAGGGTGAGATGGAGAGAGAGGTGGGTGAGATGGAAGGAGGAAAATATATAACAGAGAGAGAGAGAAGAGAGAGTGTGGTGAGAGAGGAGGGTGAGATGGTGTGAGAGGTGGGTGTGATGGAGTGAGAGGGGGGTGAGTGGAGGGTGGAAATATATAACAGAGAGAGAGAGAGAGAGAGAGGTGGAGAGAGAGGAGGGTGAGATGGAGAGAGAGGAGGGTGAGATGGAGAGAGAGGAGGGTGAGATGGAGAGAGAGGAGGGTGAGATGGAGAGAGGAAGAGAGAGAGTGAGAGAGAGGTGGGTGAGAGAGGAGGGTGAGATGGAGAGAGAGGAGGGTGAGATGGAGAGAGAGGAGGGTGAGATGGAGGGAGGAAATATATAACAGAGAGAGAGGAGATGAGAGAGAGGTGGTGTGTGGGGGGTGGATGGTGTGTGGGGGGTGGATGGAGAGAGAGGAGGGTGAGATGGAGAGAGAGGAGGGTGAGATGGAGAGAGAAGAGAGAGAGGTGGGGAGAGAGGAGGGTGAGATGGAGAGAGAGGAGGGTGAGATGGAGAGAGAGGAGGGTGAGATGGAGAGAGTGGAGGGTGAGATGGAGAGAGAGGAGGGTGAGATGGAGAGAGAGAGAGAGAGGTGGGAGAGAGGAGGGTGAGATGGAGAGAGAGGAGGGTGTGATGGAGAGAGGTGGGTGAGATGGAGAGAGTGGTGGGTGAGATGGAGAGAGGAAATGTATACAGAGAGAGAGAGAGAGAGGTGGAGAGAGAGGAGGGTGAGATGGAGAGAGAGAAGAGAGAGAGGTGGAGAGAGAGGAGGATGAGATGGAGTGAGAGGAAATATATATAACAGAGAGAGAGAGAGAAGAGAGAGAGGTGGAGAGAGAGGAGGGTGAGATGGAGAGAGAGGAGGGTGAGATGGAGAGAGAGGAGGGTGAGATGGAGAGAGAGGAAAATATATAACAGAGAGAGAGAGAGAAGAGAGAGAGGTGGAGAGAGAGGAGGGTGTGATGGTGAGAGTGGTGGGTGTGATGGTGAGAGAGGGGTGGTGTGATGGAGGAGGAAAATATATAACAGAGAGAGAGAGGAAGAGAGAGAGGTGGGAGAGAGGAGGGTGAGATGGAGAGAGAGGAGGGTGAGATGGAAGAGAGAGGAGGGTGAGATGGAGAGAGAGGAGGGTGAGATGGAGAGAGAGGAGGGTGAGATGGAGAGAGAGGAGGGTGAGATGGAGAGTGTGGGGGTGAGATGGAGAGGGAATGTGAGAGAGAGAGAAGAGAGAGAGGTGGAGAGGTGGAGGGTGTGTGTTGGAGAGAGAGGAGGATGAGATGGAGTGAGAGGAAAATATATAACAGAGAGAGAGAGAGAAGAGAGAGAGGTGGAGAGAGAGGAGGGTGAGATGGAGAGAGAGGAGGGTGAGATGGAGAGAGAGGAGGGTGAGATGGAGAGAGAGGAGGGTGAGATGGAGGGAGGAAATATATAACAGAGAGAGAGAGAGAAGAGAGAGAGGTGGAGAGAGAGGAGGATGAGATGGAGTGAGAGGAAAATATATAACAGAGAGAGAGAGAGAAGAGAGAGAGGTGGAGAGAGAGGAGGATGAGATGGAGTGAGAGGAAAATATATAACAGAGAGAGAGAGAGAAGAGAGAGAGGCGGAGAGAGAGGAGGGTGAGATGGAGAGAGAGGAGGGTGAGATGGAGAGAGAGGAGGGTGAGATGGAGTGAGAGGAGGGTGAGATGGAGAGAGAGGAGGGTGAGATGGAGAGAGAGGAGGGTGAGATGGAGAGAGGAAAATATATAACAGAGAGAGAGAGAGAAGAGAGAGAGGTGGAGAGAGAGGAGGATGAGATGGAGAGAGAGGAGGGTGAGATGGAGAGAGAGGAGGGTGAGATGGAGAGAGAGGAGGGTGAGATGGAGAGAGAGGAAATATATAACAGAGAGAGAGAGAGAAGAGAGAGAGGTGGAGAGAGAGGAGGGTGAGATGGAGAGAGAGGAGGGTGAGATGGAGAGAGAGGGGGGTGAGATGGAGGGAGGAAAATATATAACAGAGAGAGAGAGAGAAGAGAGAGAGGTGGAGAGAGAGGAGGGTGAGATGGAGAGAGAGGAGGGTGAGATGGAGAGAGAGGAGGGTGAGATGGAGAGAGGAAAATATATAACAGAGAGAGAGAGAGAAGAGAGAGAGGTGGAGAGAGAGGAGGGTGAGATGGAGAGAGAGGAGGGTGAGATGGAGAGAGAGGAGGGTGAGATGGAGAGAGGAAAATATATAACAGAGAGAGAGAGAGAAGAGAGAGGGGTGGAGAGAGAGGAGGGTGAGATGGAGAGAGAGGAGGGTGAGATGGAGAGAGGAAAATATATAACAGAGAGAGAGAGAGAAGAGAGAGAGGTGGAGAGAGAGGAGGATGAGATGGAGTGAGAGGAAAATATATAACAGAGAGAGAGAGAGAAGAGAGAGAGGTGGAGAGAGAGAGGAGGGTGAGATGGAGAGAGAGGAGGGTGAGATGGAGAGAGAGGAGGGTGAGATGGAGAGAGAGGAGGGTGAGATGGAGAGAGAGGAGGGTGAGATGGAGAGAGAGGAGGGTGAGATGGAAGGAGGAAAATATATAAAAGAAAGAAGGGAGGGTGCTGTGGAGAGAGGGAAAGGTGAAGCAGAGAGAGGGGGGTGGAGAACCCTGAGTCATAGTGAGAAGAGAGAGGAGGGACGATGTGGTGGAGAGAAGGGGGAGGATGAGTTGGGTAGACAGAGGAGGCAGAGGAGGGAGAGGTAGAGACTGAGAGCTGGGTGAGGCAGAAAGAGAAGAGTGAGGAGCAGAAAGAATGGTGAGGTGGAGACAGAGACGTGTGAGGTGAGACATCCCTCTGCTGTTTCAAGAGTCTGCATTACATGAACTAAGCTGCTTGTTTCTGAGTGTCAGATGCCCACAGAGGACATTTCACCCCCGAGCCGCCCCCCCCCCTCTTGCTTATGGCCACTGACAGTGCATGAAGGCAGGAGATGTCTGTGGCCCCCTGAGGTCAGGCCTGTGTGGCTTCCGCTTCCTGTGCACGCGCAGTGCTCTGCAAAGGCTGAACCTCCTGAATCAGCGCACGCGCCTGGCTTTATGATAGGCTCCTCGCTGCGGATCCAGCCAGGATTCACCAATGGAAGGCGAGGATAGATACAAAGCGCTGCCCTTGAAGCGACGGAGGAAACCCATGAAGAAAGGTGAGCATTCAGAGAGAGATTCAAGGAGCCTTGGGAGACCGTAGGTTATTGGGTTCATTAAAAGGATGTTTGCTAGCATGCGGCTCCAGGAAAGAATTCAGGGCCATATTTATCAACACTTTGCACCGGTGTAAAGTCACCACCAGTGACACAAACTGCCTCAAAGTGTTCGCTGTTTGCTATAAAGTTGCTTAAAGGTCAAGGAAGCATTTCATGGTTTCATGGGCATTCCCAAGCTAACACTGATGGTCCTCGATGTTAACCCATATCTACTAACATTTGTTGATAGCGCTTTGCACCAAACAATTACACCTCCTCGAGGCAAGCGCAAAGTTAGAGAACTGTTTTTACTTCTCCAATCTTTTCAAACTTTCCACCTGTGCGCAGTGCTTACATGGAGCTGGTGGTTGCAGGTGGGACACAATGGGATTTTGTTTGAGGGCCAGGATTGATTTTTCAACAACAGACTTTGTCCCAGAAGACAAGAAAGAAAAGGGAGAAAGATGGAGGAAGAAAGAATACAAAAAAAGTAAGAAGGGAGAAAGCAGGAATAAAAAGGAACCTGTAAAACTGTGATAAAGTGGCAGGGAGAGTATGGTGGGGGAAGAAAGAGGCATGAGGTGGAATCAAGACTAGACAGATTTGGTATTCTGCGACCTGGATGTTCTGCAGCGGTACGGCTGGCTGAGAACGTATTCTTTTACAAATTAAAAACCACGTGTGCTGCATTGTACAACTCTTGTACAGTGTTTGAAAAGCTTTAGAGAATGCCTGGGCTCAGTATTTGGTACTGGAGAGGTAACCTTTCAGTACAAAACCTATGTTAGACATCACACACACACCATGGTGCAAAGCTGCATTCATGTCGATACGCAGCCTGAGAGAGCGCCAGTGCTGGGAAGAGTAGCCGCATAATATCTTACTAAATACGGTGCTACCCTTCTCTCCCTTCCTAACTTAACACAGCACAGCAACTCTGGTTTTAAATACACCCAGTGCTACGTCTCTTAGCCATATAGAATGAAAGAGTCTGACAATTTGGCAACTGGCTGCGTTCAAACTCAGAATACCAGAGGGTCTTTGTGTAGAGTTTAAAGAGTGGACACACGTCACCAGGGTTCAAGTGTATCCAGTGTGAGAGTCTAGCAGAGTATTAAATCCTGTAGTATGCAAATAAGATCACCCATATTGGACCAGGATTAGAGCCACCAGGAAAACAACATTCAGCATCACTGCTCATGGGGCAAAATCCCACCCCTGACACTTTACAAAACCAAACTGGTCACCTTTCAGCAGGCAATTGTGAAAGACATATTCAGGCATTTAAATAGGTGACAGATGTGGGCAGACGGTGCTAACATTCCCAATGAATGGACCCAGGAAAATACATCTCTATTTAATGTCCAACGTCTTGAAGTCTGAAGTCTTTCGTCGGCTCCAGGGGCGGATTGGCAAGGCGGGCATTCGGGAATGGGCCGAAGGGCCGGTGCCTCAGTGCCCTCTGTGGGCCGTTTTTTTTCTCCCCTGTCCCAGTCCACAGAGAGTGGACTAGGAAAGGGGAGAAAAAAAACGGCCCACAGAGTGCACGGAGACAGAGACTTAGAAAATGAAAGCAGCCTCGCTGTGCGGCCAGACAGCGATTGTCAGCTGTGGGCTCTCCTTCACCCCTACCCTGCCAAGCAATCAAGCTGAGGCTGGGCTGGGGAGGGGTGATTGTTTGCAATAATCGGCCTCCCAGGGGGCCAGGTGTTTCTCAGGCCTTTGAGCCATTTGGACCTCGGCCCCCTGGCGCCCATGCAGCCCTTAAACGGTGTTAGTCTTAACACCTCGCCCACAGCCCTTCACATTCAGGGCATAGTGGGCGAGGAAGAATGGGTCTTGCTGTGGGGGCCTGGTGATGTTTGGAATTTTTTTGTTTTATTTATTTATTTATGCGATTTTATATAGCGCAGACTTTACCCGAAGGTGTCAGAGCGCTTCACACTAGGAACAGCAATAATACATGAGGAGAAAATTATAAGTGGACAAATTACAAAAGCAAACGTTAAGTTACATGAATCAAAAGTGACAATAGTGAGCAACCAAAATACAAGAGGAGCAAACGATACATTACAGGAGGAAAAAGTGATATGTGTGCAAGTTACAAAAGCGTACAAAATACAAGTAGAGGTATAATACTGCATTTAATGGCAGACACTCCAGCACAAGAACAAACGTTGCGTAGGCAATGGTGGCACTTGTGCAAGTATCTAAAGCAAACAAAAGTGAGAAATAGCAAACTGTGTGTTACAAGAGAAAAGTGACGTGTGCAAGTTACAAAAGGGTACCATACACAGGTACAAGGGTAATACTACAGTAAATGGTAAATACTCCAAACACAAGAACACACTGGGAAGGCACTTCCCATGAACCAGCTTCACCCCAGCCTCCCCCTGGCTACCTGGCTGCCTTGGATGACCCAGAAAGCTGTGTTTTGTGCTCCCCTGCCAGGACATTTTCCCAAGGCCTGGAGGGCTGATTAATTTACTAATTGCAGGGGCCTTACCTGTTCATGTGCTCCTGAGCTGAAGGTCTGGGGAGGGCTCAGTAGGTTAGTAATAGCAGAGGCTTTGCTGCTTTTCAGGTGCTCCTGTGCTGGAGGGTTGGAATAATTTTGTGACAAAAAGGGGCCTTGCTATTTTTTTTAGTTGCTCAGCATGTAGGCCATTGTCACCTTGGCCCTGTGTCCTGTGCAAGAACAGTATCCTCCCACTTTCATTCCTTGTCTGTGCAAATGGTGTTTCATGAAAGGGCACGCCCCTTAAATTTGGGCCACGCCTCTTGAATGTGGGCCACTTTTTTCGTCAGTGCCCGAGCCTAATTGAGATCACAATCCGACCCTGGTCGGCTCCCGTAATGAGACCCCAGACCAGAGTCTCACTAGTGCTGTGTCGTGGAGCGTCTGAGACCAGCACGAGCCTGCAAACAGCACATCCGGGGTCTGCTCCGCATCCCACATAGAGGAGCACGTGGACTCAAGGACTTGACTTTCATCCGAGCACACATGAGTCTACGCAGTCAGTGAGCGAAGTTATCTTACAACGTGCAGGTCTGCGAACGTTTAAAATATTTCAGCTGTAATGTTGTAGAAGAGGCCTGTGAGTATCCGCGCTCATCCTCACGGCCCCAGAGACGGGCGCACAACAGAGGGGCAAACTTGTCAGCCTTCACTTCCGATAGAAATCTACTTTTTTTTTAAATGACCATGCCTTCTTCTTCCGTGGGTCATAAATCATTTGCACTTCACATGAGCCTCAAAGAACCTGAACTATCAATTCGTGGGTAAAACTGGCCTCAGCTCCAAACTTCATTTCATTAAACATAGTCCATGAGGGTGGCTTTAGGCAGACTGGCGTTATTCATAGATCAATAATTGTCACATGTGTTGCTTTGAGTAGGTCGCTCAGCTAAAAGTTCTGGAGACTTGTGAAGGCCAATAATTGTTTTAAGAGAATTACCCTAGAGGCATGACAACAGCAAATTATCTCGGCACTGTGATGATGTATTTTACCAGGCAATGTTGAAAAACTGAAGAATGTTCTGATTTAGTGGCGTCTGAATAACTTGGGACCATTCAATTTTCCTCTGTCTTTCATTCACTGTATTGCGATGGCAAAAACCATGAGCGACATTTAAAAAATACAAATGCAAAAAAAACGTAATAAAGAAAATCATTGAAAGCTGCTGCAAACCTGCAAGAGCTGGGTGTGCTTAATGAGCAATGGCATAACGAAAAATAATGGGCCCCCTGCAGAAAGTGAAAAGGGGCCCTTGAGTCTCCCATATCGCACAGCTATTCATTGGCCTTAGGCTTAATGGGGGCCCTTGAAGGGTTGGAATCCCCTTTCGCCGCAGGGGTTGCAGGGGCTTGCGTAACACCACTGTTATTGAGTATTAACTTATATAAATTATGTACCTGTTTTTGTTCCGCATTTCATATTTTAAAAATGCTCTTTTTTCAGCGCCACTTCTTGCTTATTGGCATAGGAAATCATTCTATAAAGAATTTAGGAATATGTTGTTACATTTTCTTTGTAGAACCCTCAATCACCACAATTGCCATCTACAGGATGTAGTAACCCTACAAACTAACTCGGAGTTCCAAGAGGTAGCATACCGCAAGAGGATTATGGATGTTGGCGCGGGTTTGTTTGTTGCAGCAGGCCCTGTCCAAAGATCATAAAATGGCGGCAGCGGCCCCATGTCCAGGCCTCTAGCTGGTGAGGTGATGGAATCCCACTGTGCATGTCGGCGAGGCTGAAGGACATGGGAGAGGGGGGTCAAGGAGGCCGCGGAGAGTGTGCCTTAAAGAAGAGTCCTTTCCTTGAGCTGTGTGCAGTCCAGCAGTGCGTGGAACTGGGCCTGGTGTTAAGAGAGCCATAACATTTCACCACAGCCAGCCCTCCTACCTTGGGCTCTTCCCTTCTCCCAAGCAGGGAAAGTGTAAGTCTGCACTGCCCCAGGCACATTGATAAGAGATGTATAAAGTAAAGGTGGGTGATTTGCAGTGGCGTTGCTAGAGGGTGACCAAATGTGGCCTGTGCCCCAGCCGTTTTTGTCCTGGCCACCCTTGGTAATGTACCTCCATAGCTGTTAAATGTGCTATGAGGCAAACACGGAAAAAATACACGCACATTTATTTGTCCATCTACCCTTCGATTGAATCCTATGGGATAATGGTAACATCATATGCCGATGATACCCAACTGATTGTATCCCTGGATAAAAATTCCTGTTCGGCCGAACAAAACTTCCAGAATTGTCTTACAGACGTTTTCCAATGGATGAATGACAATTGTCTAAAATGCAACTCCGGTAAAACAGACATACTGCCCATTGGGAAAAATGTTAACTTTAGTCCCAACGATTGGTGGCCAGAGGGAGCCACCCCGCCTCCGAGTTCAGTAGAAACGGCCAGGAATTTGGGCATCCTTTTTGATACGCCACTATCTTTTGACCACCAAGTAAGGAGTTTAGCAGGTAGTTGTTTTAACATCATCAAATCACTGAAAAAATTCTTTGATTTTCTCCCCATTGATGTAAGAAAGTCTGTGGCGGTGGATCTCATACTTTCCCGCCTCGACTATTGTAATGGTCTTATGGCCGGAGTAAAAAAAAAATGACATTGAAAAAATTACAAAGTGTCCAACATGCAGCGGCTCGCTTGGTACTGAAACTCCCCAGAAAATCCTCGGCCTCTGCGGCTCTTAGGAAACTACATTGGCTCCCCCTACATAAACGGATTCTCTTCAAAATCTTGTTGACCGCCTTTAGAGCTTTAAACAACCCTCAGTGTCCTGACCTCTGAGGCATGGAATGGGATGCCAAAGGAGCAAATGCTACTTGATCAGGAAGCGCCTTTTCGTAACCAACTTAAAACCTGGCTTTTCAATCTGTCAGATGCTTATGTACTAGCTGCCATATAGATCTTACTTCTGTTGATTTCCCCCTTTCCATAGCGCCAGGATGCTCCTTTCGGAGCGACAGTTTGCGCTCTATAAATTCCAAGATAACATTAACATTAACTGCAAAGTAGTGTTTGAGGCAATGCACAAGCCTACGTACATAGCAAACAATATGTACACATCCATAAAAGGGAGGGCGGCATTTATTAATTCTCGCCTAGGGTGGCAAAACACCTAGAAACGGCCCTGTTTCTTAGTGAAATACTGTATTCATGATTGAGATTGCATGAAGATAACTATGCCAATATTCGTTGGGGTTCCCAGGGCATGGTTCCCAGCCCCTTCCCAGTAGAGAGAGGTGTAAGACAGGGTTATGTGTTGGCACCGACCCTATTCTCTCTATTCATCAATGGTATTGTAAATCATATGGAAGTAGAGTCCACCAATGCCCTGTCACTTGCTGGCAATAAAATACCGATGTTAATGTTCGCCAATGACACGTTGAATATTTCAAAGACCCCAAGCGGTCTTCAGCGGGCCCTGATCATTTTTGGAGAATTCTGTACCACTCGTGGTCTGGAAGTCATTGTGTCAAAAACGAAATGTATGTCTTTTAAACCTCATAGAGCTTTTAAAAGTAAAATAATAATGAATAACGGCCAAGTAAAAGCATTTACATATCTGGGGGTCAATATTCAAATTGTCCTAAAATGGAAGCAGCAAATTGACCTGTCAACACTCAAGCATCGACAATTGTCTGGAGTGTTAAACCGGGGGTATGATACCTCACTAACTAAACCAATTAGACCAGTGCTCCAGGTATACAACATGAATGTGGTCAATTCTGCACTTTATGCAGCAGAGCTTTGGGGGTATGAAAACCTGTCTAACCTTACCATCGCAGAAAATAGGTTTTTGCGCAACATCACAACCCTCCCCCAAAGCACACCAGTGTGTCTCCTACTGTATGATCTAGGAAGAAAGCCTCTGGCTGAGGTCACTAAACTACGCCCCTTACTATACTGCCACAGACTTTGGACCACACTAGAACTGAATCATTATGCTGCAGGCTTCATGGACATAATAAGGGCTGACACATTTCACAAAATAAGATGGTTGAGAGAAATTAGAGATACCCTAATAAGCATTGGTATTATGACACTATGGGAAGAACCAGACACAGCTTGATTTCCTTCGAAAAAGATTCTGAAAGAAAAATATTGGGAGATGATCACGCACCAAACATTAAGAAACAGTGTGTATTCAACACTCACAGGAAACTTTTTGTAAGTCAAACCGACTCCGAGTCTAGAACCATACTGGGACATAATAGTAAACCTCACAACAGAAAATTATATTTTCAGTTTACGGTGGGGTTATTGCCCACTAGAGTTTTCACAGCTAGGTGGTTTAAATCATGTGACAACATGTGTCCTCTTTTTCAGACCCAAGAGAAGTCGGTGACACATATGCTGTTTGTCTGCTCAGCTTATGCCGCTCCTCGTCGGGCATGGCTTGTGCCAATATGTAAATTACTCGGCACTAGAAGGAGTGAAGAAGCAGGAAGAATTTTATGTACAAATACCTCTATCCCAATCATTACAGCTGTGGCAAACAATTTTAGTTTGGTCATGGGCCATAAGGTAACACTCCTTTCCATCTAACACATGCTATCCTGCCCCTGTATTTGGAGATCCATAGCTACACTTTGGCCAAAATGTATTTAGTCTAGTAATGCTGGCCCTATACGTCAGGACCAAAGCTTCGTACCTCGTAGTAGAGAATTTTAACGGTGCTTGCTTTTAGTGGTTGTTCTTAGTAATAGCTATTAACGCTTTTTTAACATTATTTTATGTTTGTTTTATATATCATGATGATTTAATTGCATTTTTAAATAAGCTCTACAATCATGTTTTGCTCTTTTGCACAATGCTAACGATTTAACTTTTTAGTACCATGTTTTGTATCTCACTTTTATGACTAACTGTTGAATAAAGCTCGTTTGACTGACTGATTGTGAAATGTACCTTCTATGATTCTGCAGATAAACTTCTTCCACACGACCTGTAGAGTGTAGGTAGGTAAATCCAAAACTGGAGGTAGGTTTAGAACACAGCAGGTATGAGCCGAATAATTGTGGCACACCTTTAATTATATACCATGTTTTACACGTTGGTATTTTTTCTGTTTAATTCCACATAGTATATGTTTTACAAAGTTATTTTACTCTCAGAGGAAAAAAATTCATTGTTAATAACAGGCCACTGCTGTGCTTCAGTGTTGAACAATATCATTAAATGCTGACTAACTTTCCGAATAAAATGTATTGAATTTTGCAACCTATCTAAGTATTTAAAAAACATAGGTTTCTATGTATTCAAAGACACATAGGGTTAATTCTTTTGTATTGATGAAATAGTAAAATAGTGAGAAAACATTACTGCATGCTATTGATAATATGCTTTTAATCATATAGTTATATCCATACTTTGCTTTCCCTTAAAGCATAACATGCTGTATGTGGGACCGGCCTCGTGGCATGGTCCGACCCCTCCCGCATGGCGGGTCCCAGACTACTGCTACCCCTGTTCCCTGGACGAGAACCACACCTGCAGCCCTCCGGGTCACCCCCCAGCTCTTCCCCGACGGCACCCGGACCCGTAACCACAACCTTCTCGGCTGGCCCGGGCCCTTTGCCGAACCACCGTCCCCGGCCCAGCTGCCATTTTAGACACTCCACGGCCAGGCCTCGTGGCCTCGGGTCTACCTCCACCTCAGGCCCAGCCAGGCCCCGACATTGAGGCACCACCATCCACCCAGGGGGTAACAAAACCACTTGGTGAGTCAATGGGAGAAGGAGTGTCGATGGCTCCCCTCCGCCTGGTTTCGATCGCCCCCAGCCTCTCTGGGCGCTGGCTCCACCCCCTGCTGGGTGTCTGGACTCCCTCATCCCGGACCCCCCGACCTCCAAGTGCGAGGGTCCGGACATCAAAGGGTGCCAGACCTACAACTGGGGTAGCTCCAGAACAGGAAGAGAGTTGTACCCTGGAGTGGAGAGACCCGAGACAAACTCATCCTCAAAGGCCTGCTGGCGCTGCCACGGCTCATCCTCTTCGTGAAACCATCCTCAAAGGCCTGCTGGCGCTG
This sequence comes from Lissotriton vulgaris, assembly GCF_964263255.1. Classification (NCBI taxonomy): domain Eukaryota; kingdom Metazoa; phylum Chordata; class Amphibia; order Caudata; family Salamandridae; genus Lissotriton; species Lissotriton vulgaris. The sequence goes on along the minus strand of NW_028241688.1, from coordinate 247,750 downwards.
CCGCGGCTCATCCTCTTCGTGAAACCATCCTTGAAGGCCTGCTGGCGCTGCCGCGGCTCATCCTCTTCGTGAAACCATCCTTGAAGGCCTGCTGGCGCTGCCGCGGCTCATCCTCTTCGTGAAACCATCCTTGAAGGCCTGCTGGCGCTGCCGCAGCTCAACCTCGTGAACTATCCTTGAAGGCCTGCTGGCGCTGCCACAGCTCAACCTCGTGAACTATCCTTGAAGGCCTGCTGGCGCTGCCGCGGCTCAACCTCGTGAACTATCCTTGAAGGCCTGCTGGCGCTGCCGCGGCCCCTACTTGAGAGCCCTCCAGCTCGAAGATTGAGAGCTATACGCCTGTACCGGACCGGTACCGAGACTGTCCCGCTACCCCTTTTCCCCCAAGAGAGTAGAATTGAAGGAACCATCGTATCCTGGTCCTACTGTATCGTCCAGTATACACGCTTAAGAATACCGATAAAAGTGTACAAAACCTATCTTGGTGTGGCATCTATCTGTGGGGGGGGGGGTAGGTGCTCGTCTGTACGATCTACGGAGAGGGCCTCGCCAGGAGGCCTCTCCCCCTTGCTCGGCCGACCCTCAGGGTCCCCGTCTAACATTTGGTGGCCAGCGGCGCGATTCGAGCCAACGCATAATCGTACAGAGAGTAACTCGCCCCACGACACACAGCAACAATGACGACAAAAGAGACCGGAACAACCTCATAATTCCAGATAGAACCGCTAGAAGAATACAGCCACAAGGAATTAAAACAATTCTGCATAGACTTGGGCATCGCTACCACGGGACTGAGCACCAAAGATGACCTCAAGCACGCCTTGGAGTCTTGGGTGGAGACGGGAGCGTCCCCACCCCAAAACAAAAGCATCGAGACCACAGAGAAACAATTGCAACACCCGAAGAAGAAAGAAGAGTGGGCCTCTCTTCCGAGGAGGCCTGAGAACGAGAGAGGAGCCGGCTCCACGAGTTGGAACTGGCTCGACTCCGCTTAGATGGGGAACTGAAACTAGCGGAAAAAAGGATAGCCCTCGAACACTTACGGCTACGAGAAGAATGAGAAGGAAAAAAAAGCCAGAGGGAGCTAGAAGAGAAGAAGCTAGCGTACGAACACGAGCGCAGTTTAAAAGAACTAGAGATTCAAAGACAAAACAAGGACCTCGGCGTCCCAGAAAACCAGAGCTCCGCTCCCCCTACGGACACCAAGGTCCACATTCCCAAAGACGTCGTCCGAGAATACTACCGGAACGACGACATCCAGCAATGGTTCAAGGCCTACGAGGTAGCTATGATCTCCCACCGTATCCCGCGGAAAGACTGGGGAGCCGGGTTGTGGGGGAGATTCGTCAACGAAGGGAGAGATGCCCTGCTACAACTCCCCGACGCAGAGATGACCTCCTACGAGCACATGAAAGCCGCCCTTCTCACTCGCTATGGGCTCACCCCTGAGATGTACCGGCAGCGATTCCGAGACTGTAAAAGAATCCCCGGTACCACCTGGGTGGAATATGTGAACTTTTTTAGCCGAGCCTTAGAGGGCTGGATCAAAGGCAGCTAGGTCACCACCTACGAACAATTGGTCGATCTCATCGTGTGGGAGCACCTCTCCAATAATTGTTTCATTGAAGTAAGGCAGCATCTCCTCAACAGCAAGCTGACCGAACCTCGGAAACTCACCATCGAAGCAGATCGATGGGAGAGCACCCGGGTCCCCTGGAATTGGCCGGGCAAACAAAACAGAGCCTCCCAGGGGTCCCACCGTCCGCGAGGAGGAGGAGGAGGCCAGGGTCGGGGCAGGGACACCGCCACGGTGCCCCCCACCAGCAACCCCCCGTCTCCGGCCGGAAGAGGAAGTCCTCCGACGCGACCGGGGTTCCGCTCCAACATTGTCTGCCACAAATGCCAGCGGCCCGGCCATTACGCCAATGACCCCAACTGTCCGAGAAGTCAATCCAACAATACCCCGGGTCCAATGAACCGCCAGATCACCGCTGTTGCCCTCGGAGAAGAGCAAGGCGAAGAAGAAGCCAAAGATTGCGAACAATATCAGACAGAGTGGGAACCTGCAGCCATGTCCCTGGTGTGTCTAGGAGAAAGGGACATGGTCCCGTAGGCCCCCATCCCAGCCAACACGCAGAAGTACAGCCAGTGGGTCACCATTAATGGACACCGGGCCGAAGCCCTCCGCGACACGGGGGCCAGTGTGACCGCAGTCTGTTGCCATCTGGTGACCCCCGATCAAATCTTACCCAACGTCCTTTGTCCAGTACGGTCTGCGGACAACTCCGAAAGCCTGTGCCAGATGGCCCGCGTCCCCTTCGAGTGGGGGGGAGTGTCGGGCATGCTGAAAGTGACCGTCCGAGATGACGCCCCCGTGGACTGCCTCCTGGGGAACGATCTCGAGAGCTCCCCCTGGGCAGCCGTTGAACGAAGAGAGCACCTGGGGATGCTTGGGCTCCCTTAATGGGTCTGTGCGACGACCCGATCCATGGCCGCCCGCGCCATCCCATCCACCGAAGAACCCGAGTGGCCCGAACCTCCACCGCCTGTCGTCACTGAAGAAACCATCCCTGAACCCGGTCCACCGGGGTCCGACAACGAAGAGCCTGACCCACTCCGAGACCTTCCGGAGCTGGCCCAGTGGCGCCAAGAAGGTGACCCCACTCAGGAACAGTTCCGTAAGGAGCAAAGAACGTGTCCCTCCCTCGAGGGGCTCCGACAGCAAGCCATAGCCCAGAGCGCAGGGGATGCCTCGGGGCCCATTGGATCTATTGGGACAATGAGCTCCTCTACAGTGAGCAAAAGATTGCCAAACTGGGGGCCAGCCGGGTGCTGGTGGTCCCCCTCCGATTCAGAGACTTCCTCTTCAACCTGGCGCACGATGTGCCTCTCGCCGGGCACCTGGGGCAGGACAAGACTTACAGCCGCCTGGTGACCCATTTCTACTGGCCTGAGATGCGGAACGATGTGATCAACCACTGCCGGGCCTGCCCCACCTGCCAGGCCAGCGGGAAGAGCGTCCGTAAACTAAAAGTCCCCCTGCAACCCTTTCCAATCATCACCACTCCCTTTGAGCGGGTGGGGATCGACATTGTGGGGCCCCTGGAGCCCCGGACAGCGCAGGGTCACCGGTTCATTCTCGTCCTGGTGGACCATGCCACCCGCTATCCCGAGGCCATACCTCTCCAGACCGTGACAGCGCCCGTAGTGGGCCGAGCCCTGATGGGGATCTTCTCGCGGGTGGGCTTCCCTCGAGAGGTCGTCAGTGATCGGGGCACGAACTTTATCTCCAGATACATGAAGTCCCTATGGCAACAGTGTGGGGTCACCTACAAATTTACGACCCCCTACCACCCGCAAGGAAACGGACTAGTGGAACGATTCAATCGCACCCTCAAGGGTATGATCATGGGCCTGGCAGAGCCCCTACGCCACCGATGGGACGTGCTGCTACCCTGCCTCCTGTTTGCCTACCGGGAAGTCCCACAAAAGTCCCTGGGATTCAGCCCCTTCGAGCTCCTGTATGGGCACCCCGTCCGGGGTCCCCTCAGCCTGGTCACGGAAGGCTGGGAGGTGACCCCCCAAAAGGCTCCCCCCGATGTATACCGGTACCTCTTGACCCTCAGGAATCAGACTCAGAGGTTCCGAGAACTCGCCAAGACCAACCTCGAGGGCAGCCAAGAGGATATGAAACGCTGGTATGATCAAAACGCCTCGTCCATTGAATTCGAGCCGGGACAACAGGTCTGGGTCATGTCCCCGGTCGAACCTTGCGCCCTCCAGGACAAATGGACTGGACCCTTCAAGGTGGTGGAGCGCAAGGGCCCCGTCACCTACCTGGTGGACCTGGAGTCCCCCAGGAACCCCCTCCGGGTTCTCCATGCCAACAGACTTAAGCCGCACTTTGTACGATCAGAGCTTAGCCTCCTGATGGCTACCGACAGTGGGGCTGAAGAGGACTCAGAGCCCCTTCCCGACCTCCTAAAGACTCTAGCACAAGACGGCTCCGTGGAAGGAGTCCACCTCTCTTCCACCCTGACCCCAGCACAACGCCACAGCTGCCAAGACTTGTTGCAACAATTCGCCGATCTGTTCTCCCTCACCCCCGGGGTCACCCCCTGGTGCCTCCACGATGTCGACACCGGGGATAGCCCCCTATCCGGCACAGGGCCTACAGAGTACCCGATCGGGTACGCGCCTGCATCCAGTCGGAGGTCTCCAAGATGCTGGCTCTAGGAGTAATCGAGCCCTCCGACAGTCCCTGGGCCAGCCCGGTCGTGCTGGTCCCCAAGGCCGCTGCCCCTGGTAATGCCCCAGAACTCAGATTTTGTGTGGACTACCGGGGCCTGAACGCCGTCACCCGAACAGACGCTCACCCCATCCCCCGAGCAGATGAGTTGATCGACCGCCTGGGGGCCGCCCGCTACCTGAGCATCTTTGACCTGACCGCGGGCTATTGGCAGATCGGCCTCACCCCAGGCGCCCAGGAGCGATCCGCCTTCTCCACCCCGGATGGCCACTACCACTTCAAAGTGATGCCCTTCGGAATGAAAAACGCCCCCGCCACCTTCCAGAGGCTCGTGAACAAAGTATTGGCGGGGCTGGAGGAATTCAGCGCCGCCTATCTGGACGATATTGCCGTGTACAGTCTCCACTGGGCGGAACACCTCCAACACCTCCGGGAGGTCTTGACCGCCCTCCGGCGGGCAGGACTGACAATCAAGGCCAGCAAGTGCCAAATCGGCCAAGGGTCCGTGACCTACCTGGGGCACCAGGTAGGAAGTGGCCAGGTGGCCCCTTTCCAACTCAAGATCACAGCCATCCAGGCCTGGGAGCCCCCGGTCACCCAAACAGAGGTCCGAGCCTTCCTGGGGCTCACCGGATACTATCGGCGCTTCGTGAAGGACTATGGCAGCATTGTCGGGCCCCTCACAGAACTCACATCCAAGAAAACCCCCCCGAAAGTACACTGTACCCCTGAGTGTCAGGCCGCCTTTGAGAACCTCAAGTCCGCAATGTGCACCGCCCCAGTGCTCCAAGCCCCCGACTACAGCCGGGATTTTATTGTCCAGACCAATGCCTCCGATCACGGAGGCATTGGTCTTGGCAGAAACGTTTCCACAACAATTATTTACCATTTCTTTAGTTGATCATAAAAGTGAAGCTTTTTGGGGTTGGATACAACTTGGATTTCATTGCTCTCAAGACATCTCAGAGATTCAAGAAGGCGCGAGGTAGGAGTGGTGAGTTACGGCTCACTCCCCTCTGAAAAAGCGCCAGGGGGCTGCATTGCTGAGAGGTGTAAAAAGGGGAGTGGCCTCATTACACCTCTCTGCAACGCAGCCCCCTGGTGCATACTGGAGGTTCATGGTGGGCTAGTTGGCCCCCATGGACCCCCAGTATGCAAGGGGAATTAGTTCCCCCTCTGCAAACGTGCCCGTGGGCTGCGTTGCAGAGAGGTGTAAAAAGGATCGTGGCCTCATTACACCTCTGCAATGCAGCCCCCTAGCACATACTGGAGGTTCTAGGTGGGCTACTTGGCCCCCATGGACCCCCAGTATGCAAGGGGAATCAGTTCCCCCTCTGCAAACGTGCCCGTGGGCTGCGTTGCAGAGAGGTGTAAAAAGGATCGTGGCCTCATTACACCTCTCTGCAATGCAGCCCCCTAGCACATACTGGAGGTTCTAGGTGGGCTACTTGGCCCCCATGGACCCCCAGTATGCAAGGGGAATCAGTTCCCCCTCGGCAAATGCACCAGGGGGCTGCATTGCAGAGAGGTGTAAAAAGTGGCGTGGCCTCATTACACCTCTCTGCAATGCAGCCCCCTGGCGCATACTGGAGACCTCTCTTGCCCTGTCACTTCTCCTGCCCCGCCACTTCTTCTACCCTGTCACTTCTCTTGCCCGTTACTTCTCCTACCCAGTCATCTCTCCTGCCCCATCTCCTCTCCTTTCCTGTTGCATCACCTGTCCCGTCACTTCTCCTGCCCTGTCACTTCTCCTGCCAATTACTTCTCCTGCCCAGTCACCTCTCCTGCCCCATCACCTCTCCTTTCCTGTTGCCTCTCCTGTCTCGTCACTGCTCCTGACCTCTCACCTTTCTTGCCCCGTCACTTCTCCTACCCTGTCACTTTTCCTGCCTGTTACTTCTCCTGCCCAGTCACCTCTCCTGCCTCATCAATTTTCCTTTCCTGTCGCCTCTTCTGTCCCATCACTGCTCCTGCCTAGTTCACTCTGTGCACAACATTGACAAATTACACAAGGGGGGTAAGTTCCCCACAGTACTCTCTCTGGGGAAAGCTCCTCTGTATGTATGTAAATGTATAGGCATTTATATAGCGCACTACTTACCCGTAGGGTCCCAAGGCGCTACGACCGCTGCGAAACCCTTCCTGGCTTCCCTGAGAGATGGTCCCTTAATGGGTATCATGACAATTGGCCTGCCCTCAGTCTCTGAGAGCTCAGGGAGGGGCTGCTTCAGCCTCTGGAGTTCAACAGAGAAGTGCGAGCCGCCCCTGGCACCACACAAGCTGAATTAAAAAGTTATCGTTTTTAAGTAGGACTATTTTGCCGTCCCGGCATGCTTCTTTGGAAGAAAGAAGTAGCGGAACGGACTGAAATCATTTTTAAAAGTAGGGGCACGCCGTGCCCTTCTGATCCCGCCCACTTCTACCACTGGCTGCAATGATTCACACAACACAGGGGTTTCAAGCAGGGGCGTAACACAGGCCCCCGCAGCCCCCGCGTTGAAGGGGGGGCACTGAGCTTCAGGGGCCCCTCAGCAAACAGTACATTTATTTGCCTACAGCAGGATCCGTCTGGTGCTTTTAAAGTAACTTCCGTCGCCCGCTCCTCATAAATAACCCGGCGTATACATGATAAAATGTTGCGCGGCAAGGTAGGGTCAATATTGTTGTGCGCAGCCGCAGCATAACCTGCACGTGAGGCGGCCGGTGGAGGGGCTCAGTAATTCCAGGACTGGCTTTCTATTCAGCCTCACGATGCAGGATTCAAGGCAGTACTTATGAAGATAATCTAGCTAAATACGCACGTGCTGTGCTAGGGGTCTCCAGGTGAAGAGAACACTGCTGCAGGAAGTTACACATGAGGGGAACAGCAGAGTTGGACTTGGCAAATCTTAAGGGGGCACTGCAGCGGCCTGAAATGACAAACTAAAGAGAACAATAAAGCATCAACCATAAGGTGCGAAGAGCATGAAGAAGCGAAGAAGCACTGGCGAGGTCGAAAATCCTTCAGGAACCTCCATAGGAAGAGAACTCTAGCAGAGATGACCATTTGTAGGTGTGACCGCTGCAGGAACTTCAGTGGTGCCAGGTAGGAGCCAATGTCAAAACCACGAACACTTCTGTCAGCACACCCTGCTTTTTCAGCACTGGAGCGCGCAAAAAGCTCTACCCGTAAACCTCTACCTTGAACAGGTACACCCTTTGCTAATCCAGCTTTGGGCTCTACATACAGCTCCGTCAATGCTCCTCAGTCCTGACCTGGAGCGCCCCTGATAACACATTACGAGCACATAACTCTCCTATTGCACCTCAACCCTGCAGCATCCCATCAGTCCCACGCTGCTTACCACATTCAGCTCCATCAATGCTACTCAGTCCTGGCTAGGAGCACCCTTGACAACGCTGCACGAATACAAGCCCATAGCTCTCCTAATGCACCTCAGCCCTGCAGCATCCCATCAGTCCCGCGCTGCTTACCATACTCAGCTCCGACAATGCTCCTCAGTCCTGGCCTGGAGCACCCCTGACAACGCAGCACATATACAAGCCCGTAGCTCTCCTAATGCACCTCAGCCCTGCAGCATCCCATCAGTCTTGTACTGCATACCACACTCAGCTCCGTCAATGCTCCTCAGTCCTGGCCAGGAGCACCCCTGACAACGCAGCACGGATACAAGCCTGTAGCTCTCCTAATGCACCTCAGACCTGCAGCATCCCATCAGTCCTGCGATGCATGCCACATTCAGCTCCGTCAATGCTCCTCAGTCCTGGCCTGGAGCACCCCTGACAACGCAGCACTGATACAAGCTCATAGCTCTCCTAATGCACCTCAGCCCTGCAGCATCCCATCAGTCCTGCACTGCATACCACACTCAGCTCCGTCAATGCTCCTCAGTCCTTGCCAGGAGCACCTCTGACAACGCAGCACGGATACAAACACATAGCTCTCCTAATGAACCTCAGGCCTCCTGCATCTCTTCATTTCCGCACTGCATACCACACTCAGCTCCGTCAATGCTCCCCAGTCCTAGCCTGCAGCACCCCTGACAACGCAGCACGAGTACAAGCCCATAGCTCTCCTAATGCACCTCAGCCCTGCAGCATCCCATCAGTCCTGCGCTGCATACCACACTCAGCTTGGTCAATGCTCCTCAGTCCTGGCCTGGAGCACCCCTGACAACGTAGCACGAGTACAAGCCCATAGCTCTCCTAATGCACTTCAGCCCTGCAGCATCCCATCATTCCCGTACTGCATACCACACTCAGCTCCGTCAATGCCGCTTAGTCCTGGCCTGGAGCACCCCTGACAATGCAGCACGGATACCAGCCCACAGCTCTCCTAATGCACCTCAGCGCTGCAGCATCCCATCAGTCCTGCGCTGCCTACCACACTCAGCTCCGTCAATGCTCCTCAGTTCTGGCCTGGAGCTTCCCTGACAAGGCAGCATGGATACAAGCCCATAGCTCTCCTAATGCACCTCAGCCCTGCAGCATTCCATCAGTCCCACGCTGCATACCACAATTAGCTCCGTCAATGCTCCTCAGTCCAGGCCTGGAGCACCCCTTACAACGCAGCACGGATACAAGCCCATAGCTCTCCTAATGCACCACAGCCCTGCATCATCCCATCAGTCCTGCACTGCATACCACACTCAGCTCTGTCAATGCTCCTCAGTCCTGGCCAGGAGCACCTCTGACAACGCAGCACTGATACAAACACACAGCTCTCCTAATGAACCTCAGGCCTGCTGCATCTCTTCATTACCGCACTGCATACCACACTCAGCTCCGCCAATGCTCTCCAGTCCCGGCCTGGAGTACCCCTGACAGCGCAGCACTGATACAAGCCCGTAGCTCTGCTAATGCACCTCAGCCCTGCAGCATCACATCAGTCCCGCACTGCATCCCACACTCAGCTCCGTCAATGCTCCTCAGTCCTGGCCAGGAGCACCCCTGACAACACAGCTCGGATACAAGCCCATAGCTCTCCTAATGCACCTCAGCTCTGCAGCCTCCCATCAGTCCTGCGCTGCATACCACACTGAGCTCTGCCAATTCTCCTCAGCTCTGGCCTGGAGCACCCCTGACTTCCGGGCACGAATACAAGCCCATAGCTCTCCTAATGCACCTCAGCCCTGCAGCATCTCATCATTCCCGCACTGCATACCACACTCAGCTCCGTCAATGCTCCTCAGTCCTGGCCTGGAGCACCCCCGACAACGCAACACTGATACAAGCCCGTAGCTCTCCTAATGCACCTCAGCCCTGCAGCATCCCATCAGTCCTGCGCTGCAAACCACACTCAGCTCCGTCAATGCTGCTCAATCCTGGCCTGGAACACCCCTGACAACGCAGCACGGATACAAGCCCATAGCTCTCCTAGTGCACCTCAGCCCTTCAGGGTCCCATCAGTCACGCACTGCATACCACACTCAGCTCCGCCAATGCTCCTCAGTCCTGGCCTGGAGCACCCCTGACAACGCAGCACGGGTACAAGCCCGTAGCTCTCCTAATGCACCTCAGCCCTGCAGCATCCCATCAGTCCCACGCTGCATACCACACTCAGCTCTGCCAATGCTCCTCAGTCCTGGCCTGGAGCACCCCTGACAATGCAGCACGGATACAAGTCCGTAGCTCTCCTAATGCGCCTCAACCCTGCAGCATCCCATCAGTCCCACGCTGCATACCACACTCAGCTCCGTCAATGCTTCTCAGTCCTGGCCTGGAGCACCCCTGACAACGCAGCACTGATACAAGCCCGTAGCTCTCCTAATGCACATCAGCCCTGCAGCATCCCATCAGTCCCACGCTGCATACCACACTCAGCTCCGTCAATGCTCCTCAGTCCTGGCCAGGAGCACCCCTGACAACGCATCATGGATACAAGCCCATAGCTCTCCGAATGAACCTCAGCCCTGCAGCATCCCATCAGTCCTGCACTGCATACCACACTCAGCTCCGCCAATGCTCCTCAGTCCTGGCCTGGAGCACCCCTGACAATGCAGCACAGATACAAGGCCATAGCTCTCCTAATGCATCTCAGCCCTGCAGCATCACATCAGTCCCGCACTGCATACCACACTCAGCTCTTTCAATGCTCCTCAGTCCTGGCCTGGAGCACCCCTGACAAAGCAGCACGAATACAAGCCCATATCTCTCCTAGAGAACCTCAGCCCTTCAGCATCCCATCATTCCCGCACTGCATACCACACTCAGCTACGCCAATGCTCCTCGGTCCTGGCCTGGAGCACCCCTAACAACGCAGCACAGATACAAGGCCAAAGCTCTCCTAGTGCACCTCAGCCCTGCAGCATCCCATGAGTCCCCACTGCATACCACACTCAGCTCTTTCAATGCTCCTCAGTCCTGGCCAGGAGCTTCCCTGACAACGCAGCACGGATACAAGCCAGTAGCTCTCCTAATGCACCTCCGCCCGCAGCATCCCATCAGTCCCGCTCTGCATACCACACTCAGCTACGCCAATACTCTTCAGTCCTGGCCAGGAGCACCTCTGACAACGCAGCACTGATACAAGCCCGTAGCTCTCCTAGTGCACCTCAGCCCTGCAGCATCCCATCAGTCCCACGCTGCATACCACACTCAGCTCTGTCAATGCTCCTCAGTCCTGGCCAGGAGCACCCCTGACAACGCAGCACTGATACAAGCCCGTAGCTCTCCTAATGCACCTCAGCCCTGCAGCATCCCATCAGTCCCGCAATCAGCTCCATCAATGCTCCTCAGTCCTGGCCTGGAGCACCACTGACAACGCAGCACGGACACAAGCCCGTAGCTCTCCTAAGGCACCTCAGCCCTGCAGCATCCCATGAGTCCCGCACTGCATACCAAACTCAGCTCCATCAATGCTCCTCAGTCCTGGCCAGGAGCACCCCTGACAACGCAGCACGGATACAAGCCCGAAGCTCTCCTAATGCCCCTCAGCCCTGCAGCATCCCATCACTCCCACGCTGCATACCACACTCAGCTCCGTCAATGCTCCTCATTCCTGGCCTGGAGCACCTCTGACAACGCAGCACGGATACACGGCCATAGCTCTCCTAGTGCACCTCAGCCCTTCAGCATCCCATCAGTCCCGCACTGCATACCCCAATCAGCTCCGTCAATTCTCCTCAGTCCTGGCCTGGAGCACCACCGACAACGCAGCACTGATAAAAGCCTGTAGCTCTCCTAATGCACCTCAGCCCTGCAGCATCCCATCAGTCCCGCGCTGCATACCACAATCAGCTCAGTCAATGCTCCTCAGTCCTGGCCTGGAGCACCCCTGACAACGCAGCACGGATACAAGCCTGTAGCTCTCCTAATGCACCTCAGCCTTTCAGCATCCCATCAGTCCCGCACTGCATACCACACTCAGCTCCGCCAATGCTCCTCAGTCCTGGCCTGGAGCACCCCTGACAACGCAGCACGGATACAAGCCCATAGCTCTCCTAGTGCACCTCAGCCCTTCAGCATCCCATCATTCCCGCACTGCATACCACACTCAGCTCCGTCAATGCTCCTCAGTCCTGGCCCGCGGGACCCCTGACAACGCAGCACGGACACAAGCCCGTAGCTCTCCTAATGCACCTCAGCCCTGCAGCATCCCATGAGTCCCCACTGCATACCACACTCAGCTCTTTCAATGCTCCTCAGTCCTGGCCAGTAGCTTCCCTGACAACGCAGCACGGATACAAGCCAGTAGCTCTCCTAATGCACCTCAGCCCTGCAGCATCCCATCAGCCCCGCACTGCATACCACACTCAGGTACGCCAATGCTCCTCAGTCCTGGCCAGGAGCACCCCTGACAACGCAGCACTGATACAAGCCCGTAGCTCTCCTAATGCACCTCAGCCCTGCAGCATCCCATCAGTCCCGCAATCAGCTCCGTCAATGCTCCTCAGTCCTGGCCTGGAGCACCCCTGACAACGCAGCACGGACACAAGCCCGTAGCTCTCCTAAGGCACCTCAGCCCTGCAGCATCCCATGAGTCCCGCACTGCATACCAAACTCAGCTCCGTCAATGCTCCTCAGTCCTGGCCTGGAGCACCCCTGACACCGCAGCACGGATACAAGGCCATCGTTCTCTTAGTGCACCTCAGCCCTTCGGCATCCCATCAGTCCCGCACTGCATACCACAATCAGCTCTGTCAATTCTCCTCAGTCCTGTCCTGGAGCACCCCCGACAACGCAGCACTGATAAAAGCCTGTAGCTCTCCTAATGCACCTCAGCCCTGCAGCATCCCATCAGTCCCGCGCTGCATACCACAATCAGCTCAGTCAATGCTCCTCAGTCCTGGCCTGGAGCACCCCTGACAACGCAGCATGGATACAAGCCTGTAGCTCTCCTAATGCACCTCAGCCCTTCAGCATCCCATCAGTCCCGCACTGCATACCACACTCAGCTCCGTCAATGCTCCTCAGTCCTAGCCTGGAGCACCACTGACAATGTAGCACGGATACAAGCCCGTAGCTCTCCTAATGCACCTCAGCCCTGCAGCATCCCATCAGTCCCGTGCTGCATACCACACTCAGCTCTGCCAATGCTCCTCAGTCCTGGCCTGGAGCACCCCTGACAATGCAGCACTGATACTAGTCCGTAGCTCTCCTAATGCACCTCAGCCCTGCAGCATCTCATCAGTCCCGCACAGCATACCACACTCCGCTCCGTCAATGCTCCTCAGTCTTGACCTGGAGCACCCCTGACAAGGCAGCACGGATACAAGCCTGTAGCTCTGCTAATGCACCTCAGCCCTTCAGCATCTCATCATTCCCGCACTGCATACCACACTCAGCTCCATCAATGCTCCTCGGTCCTGACTTGGAGTACCCCTGACAACTCATCATGGATACAAGCCCGTAGCTCTCCTAATGCACCTCAGTCCTGCAGCATCATATCAGTCCCGCACTGCATACCACACTCAGCTCCGTCAATGTTCCTCAGTGCTAGCCTGGAGCACCCCTGACAACGCAGCACGGATACAAGTCCGTAGCTCTCCTAATGCACCTCAGCCCTGCAGCATCCCATCAGTCCTGCGCTGCATACCACACTCAGCTCCGTCAATGCTCCTCAGTCCTGGCCTAGAGCACCCCTGACAACGCAGCACGGATACAAGCCCGTAGCTCTCCTAGTGCACCTCAGCCCTGCAGCATCCCATCAGTCCCACGCTGCATACCACACTTAGCTCTGTCAATGCTCCTCAGTCCTGGCCAGGAGCACCCCTGACAACGCAGCACTGATACAAGCCCGTAGCTCTCCTAATGCACCTCAGCCCTGCAGCATCCTATCAGTCCCGCAATCAGCTCCGTCAATGCTCCTCAGTCCTGGCCTGGAGCACCCCTGACAACGCAGCACGGACACAAGCCTGTAGCTCTCCTAAGGCACCTCAGCCCTGCAGCATCCCATGAGTCCCGCACTGCATACCAAACTCAGCTCCATCAATGCTCCTCAGTCCTGGCCAGGGGCACCCCTGACAACGCAGCACGGATACAAGCCCATAGCTCTCCTAATGCCCCTCAGCCCTGCAGCATCCCATCACTCCCACGCTGCATACCACACTCAGCTCCGTCAATGCTCCTCAGTCCTGGCCTGGAGCACCCCTGACAATGCAGCACGGATACAAGGCCATAGCTCTCTTAGTGCACCTCAGCCCTTCACCATCCCATCAGTCCCGCACTGCATACCACAATCAGCTCTGTCAATTCTCCTCAGTCCTGGCCTGGAGCACCCCCGACAACGCAGCACTGATAAAAGCCTGTAGCTCTCCTAATGCACCTCAGCCCTGCAGCATCCCATCAGTCCCACGCTGCATACCACAATCAGCTCAGTCAATGCTCCTCAGTCCTGGCCTGGAGCACCCCTGACAACGCAGCACGGATACAAGCCTGTAGCTCTCCTAATGCACCTCAGCCCTTCAGCATCCCATCAGTCCCGCACTGCATACCACACTCAGCTCCGTCAATGCTCCTCAGTCCTGGCCTGCAGCACCCCTGACAACGCAGCACGGACACAAGCCCGTAGCTCTCCTAATGCACCTCAGCCCTGCAGCATCCCATGAGTCCCCACTGCATACCACACTCAGCTCTTTCAATGCTCCTCAGTCCTGGCCAGGAGCTTCCCTGACAACGCAGCACGGATACAAGCCAGTAGCTCTCCTAATGCACCTCAGCCCTGCAGCATCCCATCAGTCCCGCCGTGCATACCACACTCAGCTAAGCCAATGCTCCTCAGTCCTGGCCTGGAGCACCCCTGACAACGCATCATGGATACAAGCCCATAGCTCTCCGAATGCACCTCAGCCCTGCAGCATCCCATCAGTACCACGCTGCATACCACACTCAGCTCCGTCAATGCTCCTCAGTCCTGGCCTGGAGCACCCCTGACAACGCTGCACAGATACAATCATTTATCTCTCCTAATGCACCTCAGCCCTGCAGCATCCCATCATATTCTGCAGTGCCCATGCTAATTCAATATAACACTCGCACACAAACACGCTGATCTGTCAATGTACCTTTTTCCTGCATTTTAACCAAACTCCTTCCGTCAACACCGACCATGCAAGACACAGACATCTCACAGTGCAGGTCAATGCTGCCCTTCAGTACCCCTACTATCAAGTACTGGACCTGACATGCCACACTTGCAATGCATTTCAATTTCAAACTTGACCCGCAGTAGCCCCTGCTGTTCGCTGAGGTGTCCCATAACTTTGCCTAAGTACCTCAGTCTTAAACTGCCAGGTGACGGGGGTCCCTGAATGGACGCAGTGTGCATCCTCTGTAGTCATAAGAACTTCTGCCAGCTTGTGTGAGTGAACTTCTCAAAGTTCCGCTTTGCCCAAAATGGCTCCTGCTCTTCCGCCTTTCTCTCTTCTCTTTCTACACATTGAGGTGTGAATGAGGTGACAGGTCTGTACTCTCTCCAACTCCCTGGGAGGCTAGTGCATGAGAAACGTAGCAGGAATGTAAACTGTGCCAATACGTCTGTGTGCCAAGAGTATGGTGACTGTCATAGGGCTGGAAATCATGTGAGTGTTTGACTGCGTCAACTCTAACGAAACAGTTCACTTTAGTGGGTTAATGAAGTGTCCCGTGATCCACGAGCACGTATCCATTAGGCCACGGCACATGTGTCTTTAAGGCCAGGCTGAGGATCAGCACCGGCCAACTAGTCAGCTCTCCTTAGCCAGTTCTTCATGCTGAGGTGACGAACATCACAGGCATCAGCGGGAGTCTTAATGATGAAAGGCACTGAGTGAACCAGTGAGCTAGTGAAATCCCCTGAGGCAAGAGTGGATGAATTGGAAACTGCTTGAAGTGAGAATTTCCCTACAATTTGCACCATGCACGTGTCTGTTGTGATGTACTTAGGCTGTCTCAGCTAAGGCTGCTACTGCATATCTTTATGATGTACTTTGGTTCCATTGTGATATCACTTTTCTTGGGGGACGGTTTGGTCTCGGCGGCGGGGGAACCGCCCAAATCTTCCATACCTTCCATACTTAGTAAAAGGAGACACAGGAGCCTTCGTCTGCAGGAGGAACCCAGATTTATGTCAATAGCCTGGGCTATGGAACAGAGTCCCAAGCTAGTCAGAGACAAAACCCAGGAGGCTGCTACTTCACTCTGTAGCTTACAAGCCTTTTATACTTTTTCATCCCAGTCTGTTGGCTGTTAGTTCATTGTTTAATCAGGGCAGTGTTTGCAGTTGATAACCAGGTCCAGACGACGTTTGTAGATGGTGACCTGGTAAAGGCTTGGTACACAAATCATTGTTCACTCGGCTTTGATCAAGGCTTAGTCTTTTCAGGTCATTGTTCAATTGCATTGATCAAAGCCCGGTTGTTAGATCTGGCGGTCTCTTGTTCGCAATGGTTATCACCCCTGTCCAAATAGGGACCCTTACTTCTAAGTCAGGACAAGGGGATTACACTCCTTAATAACCCCTGCTCAACCCCTTGGTAGCTTGGCACGAGCAGACAGGCTTATCTCAGAGGCAGTGTGTTAAGCATTTGTGAATATACACAGTAATACAGTGGTAACACTACAGATGGACACAACACAGATTGTATAAAAATAATTATTCTTTATATAGGCTTAAACACAAGACCACAAATGACAAACATCCACAATACTACACTTAAGATTACTCAAAAAGTTGATTCACGTTGCTTAGTTCAAGTTGATGAGAAAAGCGGCAAAGTTCTCAACAAAGTACCTGGTTGCCTGAAGCAAAGTAAACAAAAGGCTCGCAAAAGGGGAGATGCATCGGGTCTGTGACCTGGGGGAGATTATGCATCGTGCATTAATGCTTACGCAGAGTAGGAAATGCATTGTGCTTCTTACCGGTGCGGAGGTGATGCGTAGATTCTCGGACTGCGGGCCCGTTGCGGTGTGCAAGATGGCGCCTTGATGTAATGCGATGATCCAGTTGCGATGTGAGAAGATGGCACCCTTGATGCGGCGATGCGATGACGATGTGATGACGCCCTGGCAGCCTTGCGGCGACTCTGTACTTGGGAGCCACGACAGGTCCTGCGACACGCTTCTCCGGGGATGCGTCGGCGGCACTCTCGATGGCGTTGCGCTTCTCCAGTGATGCGAAAGCAGGCAGCTTCAATGAACTCACGCTTCCAGGGAGATGCTGGGAAGGCTCGCTTCTCCGGCATTGCGATGATTTCAGCTGCGGCGGCGACACGCTTCTCTCAATGCATCACGTTTTCAACTCCGAGCGACACGCAAGTGACTGGAGTCTGAATTCCCAGCAAGGAAATTCAGGCGGGAGCTGGAGGTGAAGTCTTTTGCCCCTGAGACTTCAGCAGGAGGCAAGCACAGTTCAAGCCCTTGGAGAATATTCTGTAGATAAATGAAAGTCCTTAAAAATTCCTTCTCCTTTCCCTTGGCAATGAAGCAACCACTGCAGTCCAACCAAGCAAACAGCACACTGGCAGAGGGGCAGTCCAACTCCTGCAGCTTCCTTGGTTCTTCTCCTTGGCAGAAAGGATTCTTGTTCCAGAAGTGATCTAAAGTCTGTGGGACTGGGTCCCAATATTTATACCGCAAAGTCCTTTGTTCTCTGAAGGCAGAGAGGCTTCTGCCTAGTTCAAACCAGTTCCTGAGCACTTTGTTTACAGGACTCTTCTCTTCCTTTCACTGTGCAGGGCAGAAACATCAGAAACCCCACAGAAGGTGGAGCCAGCACAGGGGAGGGACGATACAGCTCTTGGGCACTCTGTTGACATGATTCCCCTTCTCCTTTCACAGTGCAGAGACATCAGACAAGCTGCAGGAGGTGGAGCCAGCATTGTGGAGGGAAGGCCTAGCCCTATTCAGGTCCCAGGTGCACACCTGCCTCCCACCTAGGTTCTGATCTCTCTATTCACCACAGGGCTGCCCCAGCCTGCCTCCTGGAATTTCCCCAGCCCTGTCACACACAAACCTAGACAAGGAATACACAAGTCAGCAGAGACGGGCTCAAATGGTTAGGCAAGCAAATACCTACTTTCTAAAAGTGGTATTTGCAAATACAGGATATTAAAATAAACTTTACTAAAATACGTATTTTATTATTCTGAGTTCAGGCATACTAAATTCGAATTTCTACTATGTTCACTGAGTCAGTTAGGATTGTAAGAATGTAACAATCTTAACTGCCCATTCTGGCCTATGAGAACAGGTAGCCTTCAATAGTGAAAAACGAAAATGGCTGTAATTCACTATTAGGACATGCTACACACATCAGAGCATGTCCCACCGTATACTTACAATACACCCTGCCCTTCGGCCTACCATAGGGGTGTCTAATATAAAGCAAAGGGAAGGCTTAGGGACTGGCAAGTGGGTGCACTTGGCCAAGTCAACATGGTAGTCACAGACTACCCATAGGCCTTGCAGTGACAGGCCTGAGACATAGTTTACAAGCTGCTTCTGTGGGTTACACAACCAGTGCTGTAAGCCCACCAGCAGCATCTGATCTACACGCCCTGGGCACACATGGTGTACTGTACTAGGGGCTGACAGTAAATCAAATAGGCCAATCATGGAATCCAATTAGTATATCAATTTAACATAGGGAGCACTTGCACTATGGCACTGATTAGCAGTGGCACAGTGCCCAAAGAATAAATACAGCAAAAACGTACCAGAACAGAGGAGGCAATCCGTCAAAAATGGAAGGGAGACTCACGCCAATGATGTCAGGTCTAACACGTGTCCCCTCCAGCAGAAATGTGGGGAGAACTACCCTTCCCCTTGGGAGTTCTCTTCACTAAAGCGGAAAAATCTGGACAGACCATCAGCGTTGGCGTGTTCTGTACCAGGGCAGTGTTCCACCGTAAACTCCATACCCTGTAGGAAGATGGACCATCTCAACAACTTTGGGTTCTTACCCCTCATCTGCATCAGCCATCTGTGGGGCCTGTGGTCGGTCTGAACCCGGAAGTGACTCCCAAACACGTATGGTCTCAACTTCTTCAGTGCCCAGACCACAGCAAATGCCTCACGCTCAATTGCACTCCACCTCTGTTCCTGTGGAAGTAACCTCCTACCGATGAAGGCTACAGGTTGGTCAAAGCCCTCTTCAGTAATCTGTGATAGAACATCCCCCACACCATGCTCTGAAGCGTCTGTCTGTACAGTGAATTCTTTTTAGAAGTTGGGCACCCGAAGCACGGTTGCTGTGCACATGGCAGTGTTCAGGGCATCAAAATATTTCTGACAGGTGTCAGTCCAGTTCACTTTCTTGGACTGCTTCCTGGAAGTCAGCTCAGTCAAGGGTGCAACAATGTTGCCATACCCCTTGACAAACTTCCTGTAATACCCCGTGAGTCCCAAAAAAGGCTCTCACCTGTGTCTGAGTCTTTGGGGGTTCCCATGCCAGGATGGTATCAATCTTGGGTTGTAGGGGCACCACCTGGCCGCTTCCTACCTGGTGACCCAAGTACACAACGGAGCCCTGCCCGATCTGACACTTACTTTCCTTGGTCGTGAGGCCTGCCTTGCGCAGTGCCATCAACACTTCCCAGAGGTGCTGCAAGTGTTCCTCTCAACTTGCGCTGAACACTGCAATGTCATCCAGGTATGCGGCACTGAAATGCTCCAGTCCAGCCAACACCTGGTTGATCAACCTCTGAAAGGTGGAAGGGGCATTCTTCATCTCAAAGGGCATAACCCGGAATTGGTAGTGCCCATCTGGTGTTGAAAATGCTGACCTCTCCTTAGCCCCATCACTCAAGGCAATCTGCCAATACCCAGACGTCAAATCAAACGTGCTGAGGTACCGGGTAGCCCCTAACCGATCAATTGCAGTTGCAGGCCTGAGACATAGTTTACAAGCTGCTTCTGTGGGTGGCACAACCAGTGCTGCAAGCCCACCAGCAGCATCAGATCTACAAGTCCTGGGCACACATGGTGTACTGTACTAGGGACTGATAGTAAATCAAATAAGTTTTAGGAGGGGTATAGATGACTCAGGTACGTCAGACAATAATAATAAGGAAAAAAGCACTGTTTTCCTTATAAAGCCCTCACCCACCGACCTAGTCGGTGGCATGCCTCATCATCGGGCCCACCACAGTGGCACCGAATGTGCCCCGGGTGTGCTGCAACACCAGGTGACTGCGGAGCTGGTATATTGCTGAGTGTGCAGTGAAGGGGTGAGACAAGTGAAAATTAAAAGGCTATACAAGAGGTCCCAGCACCCGAGGGTTAACAATTTTAATAAACTGGGCCTCTGTTAGCAGGTTAAAAAGGCAAAGGGACGTAAAAAGGAGTGCTATGATGACCTCCAGCGTCCAGTGTGGTCTACATGTTTCAGCCAGTGCCTTTTGTATTCTAAGCTGGCTTTCCTCAGGACCAAAGAGATGTGTGATAAGGTGCAAATTAAATTATAGTAAACTTAAATTAAGTGTTTGTGTCATATTTTGGCTATAAGTAGCGCACGCTAAGGCACTGTAACTGTTAGAGGGGGATTCCCTCAAGCTTTACTACACAGAACACATAGGACAAAGACAAGACGTACAGGGTAGAGTCATATTAGGGTGGCATGTCTTTAAACCACTGGTTGCCGACTTATAAGGTGGTGTGCGACCTATATGCAGCTAGAGTGAGCTCATGGCAACTGCATGAGACTGGTGAGGGTTTAATGAAACCGTTAGTGAGTAGTGGTGGGCTAAAAAACGAAATCACAAGGTGAGGTACAGGAAAGTACTCATACTAGGTCCTCACTCAGTTATTTCTTTGTTAAAAGCCTCATGGGTCGCCTGGCAGAGAAAGAGACCCTGTGGAAATAAACGAGATTCACAAGGCTGTCTAACCTGTAGGGAGAAAAGAGTTGTTGCTTACCCCATTTTGCAGGACAAGTGGTCATGTTTACTCACGAGTAGTTCGGTCTGGTTCCTCCTTGGTCCTATTCGTCCTTCCGCGGCACCCGATATGAGGTGAGTGGGCCGCCTGGCTTCTTATTTATGCTACTCGCTAAATGCGGTTCACCTGTTTAGGTTAGAAAGAGAGGGAGGGATGCGCGCTAAACGCCGTATCATGATAGCCCTGTTAGCGCATGTGCGAGAAAGTAGTGCGCGTTATTGCGCATGCGCGGTACTACGCAATAGTGTTATGCACCGGGCGCATGCGCTAGGATGTATGCGCATGCGTGCTATTCATCAGGTTGTAGATTGAGCATTACTCAACGTCATACGGGTCCCTTCACAACACAGGGGAACTTGTAATAGTAACAACATAAAACAAAACATACACAAAAAATACACATGTCAAGCCATCAGATATACTTGCTGTATGTCAGGCACAAAAAAGCAGCACAGACAAAACAATAGCATATGTGAATAAGCGGTGACACACAGTACCATGGCATATGTACTTTATGCACTGTAAACCTGCAGCCCAAAACCCAATATTTGGGCCTGTCTAAATTTGTCAGGTCTAAAATCCTTACCCTCCTTTTGACAGTAGAGCACCAGGCAGTGGGAGTCTGCTGTCAAATATAACTTTGCTGTCTCTCTTCTAACATACAGGACCAGCTAAAATATTTCACGATAGGGCCAAATACACAAACGAAAACATGAACATTTCTTTCCAAAGAAATTACGCAAAAACACATCTCCTTTCAACTAACATAACTCACGTGTCTTGCCAGCCTTAGAACAATCCATGAATGATCTGTAGGCAGAAGCAGAAAAATACACAACACAAAAAAAGACAAACTTTAACATACACAAAAATAAATTTTCATTACTTAACTGTTACTCTCTTGTCAGTTCACCTCGCAACATCAAGCCACCTTATTTTTTACCATTCTAAAAGAAATGGTTACACTGACACTCCATATTAATTTGGCACCTATAATTTCCACTGTGAAAAATCATTCCTAATTAGCAAATCGTTTTCACTTAGATCTGTAGCCTTCAAAATTTTGGAAAAGGGCTGCATCTTATTTTTTTTATCTAAGACTTAATGCAACACTTCGTTTTCTGTCGAATAAACGCAACTAGCAAACATTATTTTTCTTAGCGTGGAGACACAAATGTATCAGTTCTGCAGAGCATTTAACACAATGTTTGGGACTTTCAAAGAAACCGCTTTTATTTTCCCTTTTAAATTAAGTTCTTTCATTTTATTGATATTCTCACGGAGAAACCAGAAACCCCACCTTTAGAGGCTCGTTCAGCAAGGTCATTCTGCATTCCTCGGAGGCAAAGTCCTAATTAAAAAGTCACAAATGTCAACATGACAGCCTTCTCCATTGTTTACAGGGAAACTAAAAGATAACATCTCAGCAGCGCGACTCGAGCCAGCCTCTGCAATTCTCTCAGCCCTCAGCTTCTGCCACACTGAAGCTGTCAAAGCCAGAAGGCTCTAACCTGCAATAATTCACTCTATATTGAAAAATAATTTCTCTTTTTTTAGGCGCTAAAATTATCTCTATTCCCAGATTATTAAACTACATTTACTGTGAATAATTCACAAAACCTAATGACACACAAACCAGTTTTTTATTTAGAGTAAATGCTTGTTGCAACCCTATGATACACATTTCATCAGTCTTAAATGAACAAACTTTTCCGTAGGCCTAGCTGAAGCTAGAACCTTCAACCCTGATAATAAACAAGCCTTTGTACTGGCACATTAACCCACTGAATCATAAGAAGGCACAACCTGCAAATATATATCAAAACCTAAATGTATGCATTTACTGAGGCCTGAGACACTTTAAAAAGTACTCTGAATGAAAGCAAAATGCAGTTTAAACAGTGTTTTTACTCAAAATCGACTTTCATATTTTGGACATTTAAAAATTAATATCCTACAATTTTCTTGCATAATATGCATTACTAGAATGTCTATTACATAACCCATGAGTCAGGCATTTGAAAATAATAACTTTTACTTTATAAAAATGAGCTTGCCTGCGCCTATGCCAAGGGGAAATTATACACACGAATGCTTGTCATTTTGGTGATGCAACATAACTTAAATCAAATTTTAATGCTAGGAGGTCATAGTATGAGTGTTAAGCTTTATAAATATTAAAAAACGATGTTTGTAGCACTTATTTTTAATAATTATTTTTCATAATTAATAATGTTTTTCTTCTAATAAAACCAATTATTCCTTTTTGTGATTGTTCTACATATAAGAGCCCGTTGCATCCCTTGCCTATCATTTAAATGCATTAACTTACAAACCTAAGCGCATATGCCTAACTTAAAATGCGTCACATTCCTGCGTCACATTTTTTGCGCCACATTTATTTAAAAGGACGGTTATGCAAAATTCCACCCGTGTTTAACTGGAAAAAGTGGTGGCTGAATGAACATTCCTATCAAATATACTGCAGCTGAAATGTTTGCCTGTGAACATCTAATACAGTGCATCTAAGGAAAATGCTGTAAATTTATTTATTTTTGCAAAAATAGATAATTTCGTTTTTTTTTTGGGGGGGGGCCTTATTTATATCTATTGAATGTGTTTCCTAATTTTATCCTTTCAGCGTGTAACAGCAGTTTTGTATATGTGCACAATTGCTCATTCTACAAACTAAAGAGCAACACATACCCATCTTAGCACATTACATGTTTCATTTCTGTATCTTTACTCAAGTTTCTACTCCACATTAACCAACCAACATTTTACTTAACAGACTGAAAACATCAAGAAAACCAACAAACACACATTGGGCCCACTCCATACACAAACAGAAAGGGGGTCAAACACTCAAGACACACAATACAGCGCGCTTTAGCTAAATAGAGCTCATAAGTTGGAGTTCCAACCGGAGGATTCAGACATGAACCCTCCAATCGGGAATCCCTGTTGCAACTTAAATGAAACCAAATACCAAATTTGCTATGATTAGGCATCTGCGCTCACTAACCAAGCTTCAAACTTCCAGGGGCTATCTCTATCAATACACTCGCAAATGTACGAGACCCTCGGTTTTTGAATATCGCAATGTTCAAATAAACTAAGGACCAAATACTAAGACAACCAATAACTAAGGACTGGGAGCGACCCACTTATACTTCAACTAAAGCAGATGGAGAAAAAATCTCTTCATTACCTGCCTACACAAATTGCAATTCGCATATACAAACCTATACAAACCTATCAAAGCTATACCAAACAAATAGTTGTCCAAATTCTAACTGCCAAGTTCTAACTGCACTAACAGTCTCTTTTTTTAAAAAGGTTGCTCAGTCAGAAGTGACATCTTTTGGAGAGTTTAAGTCAGAAAAATCAAACATATACTGGGCCGCAGAGACAAAGAATCCCCCAGAACCTCTGTGCAAAGAGTACCTCTTTTAGTAGATTTCTGTCTTGCCTTCCCCAGTAGATTTCTGTCCTCTGACAAGATTACTCCTCCAGATAGTCACTTCTTGATGAGGCCCATCGTTAGTCGCGCCATTTGAAGTACCAGAAATTCTCAAACTCCTTCTCAGGGGTCTTACAAATAAGTAGTCCATTCAAAAGCAGCAAAGAAATCAACAGAGAATCTGAAATATGAAAAGACATCTTTATTACAATTAATTGTGAGGCTACCTCGCCCAGTCACACCTAAAGCAACTGAATGAGGTAGCCTGCTGAATGGTCTCAGCACAGACCTTTTATACCATTTATTATGCCCTAGGCAAACATTCCTTATTTTACAGTTGACCATTCACATATTTTCACTACAAAGAAAAAGCAGAGTCATGATGACAAACCCATATTTTAGTTTGTCCAGTCCACAATCAATTACCCGACAAGGCCTAGTTTTTCCATCAGATATCGACGGACCCCCAATAAAACCGGGGACCTGCTCCTCGTAAAGCAAGTCATAAAGAAAGAAACAGGGACAGGTGTGTGTGAGATTAGGCATGGTTTGTGTGTAGTAAACCTTTACAATGTCCTGTGCTCTGATCTATAATCTTGATCAGCTAAAAGGCAGGAACTGGCTTGGCAAGGTTAGCCTCAAGCAACAGGGTCAGCTTTTGCCAGGTCATGCAGGAGTCAGCACAAACCCATGCTAAGGTTATGTCCTTAAATACTTGTTCTGCCACAGTGAGGGCCTACTGTAAGGGCAATCCACAAAATGGCTGCTATGCACAAGATGGAACCCGAGGGTTCAAAACAAAACCATGATATTTAAAACACAGGTTCAGAATTCAAGGAACCACAATGCAAATGACCACGCCACACACAGAGCTCTGTAAAACGTCTTTATTCTTCGATACACAAGGTTTAACTGAATGCACTACATCACAAACTTTATTGACCACACCTAGACACACCCAATTACTTCCCAACATATTACTGAACTTTGTAAGGCGTCAACCGAGGACCACAAGGGTCCTACTACCTATGATCACACAACACTATATCTGTCTCTTTGTTAAAAAAAAGTGCTGAAAACATTTATACATTAGAGTGCCTCAATGAGTCGTCGAGGTGCTCGCACCAATCTTCCAGATCGAGTTGAATGAGTTGAAGGAGTTGCACTGTCATCGGGCATTGTAGATGTAGTCTCACATGCTTGACTCAGGCACTGAGGTGGAATTTTCTCACTTGTGATCTCTGGAGCCGACGTTGGTGGCAAATGTTTGAAATTGTGGAAAAAAGGTAGGGCAGATGACCTTTTTCTAAGTTGCCCGGCGTTAACCGCCTCTTTACCCACTCAAGTTACCAAACAAAGAGGCAGGCGCCGGAGACTGGAAGGCTGGAAACAGAAGTTTTATTCCGACGGAGCAGAACACATCAAATCAGACAACAGGGTATCTTCTCGAGGTGCTCTAACCGCATCTCTGAGGCCTGGCCTCTTATACACGAGTTTATTGCTTTATTGTATGAAACACATCTCTGTCAATACTTTGATGTACGGAAAGACATCCTCGGAATCCCCCCTTCAGGCCCTTTCCCACACACATTTACAGTTGGAGTCCCCACCCCGGTCACAACAGGTGATGATTATCGCGCAGCTGGATATTCCGCCGATTCACGGAATGTGTGGGGTTGATCGGATCTCATAGGGTGGGGGCTTTGATCAACTCGAGGGTCCTTTGATGGGGGGGGGAGCTTCCTACTGTACAGGGGGGGGGGCAATAAACAGTATCCGCAGGGCCAGGTGGCGGCCTGAGAACGAGGAAGACAAACGGGCACACAGGAAAAGGGGGTTTTATCAAAGGACCCAGGACCATGAAAGGAATGGAGGGAGGTGTTGCGCTGGGAACAGGATGGGGTTCCGAGGCAGAGCTGCACTGAAGAGGGGTTTATGACCCAAGGCATGTGAGAGTGGGAGTTGTCAGCGTGCGGGGGATGCTTGCGAGGTTAGGAGGGAGAGAGAGAGACGCGCTGGCTATCAGCGAGGGGCAGAGAGGCCATGGTACTCAAAATGGCTGCCGCTTACGCGCACGAATAGGCTCGAAAGGGGGCAAGATGGCGCCGATAATGTTGACGTTGCAGCCTAAGTTTTAACAGTCCTCCCTTTTCAACATATCTAGCTAGCTTGCCTACTCGATGTCGATCTTCATCAAATTCCTAACCTCGGCATCATATAATGCTCCCATGCGTTCATTTCCAAAGTCCACAGTCTTAGGGCAAATACAATTCATACATAAGGAACACAAAGGCGGCAGGCATTGAATCCCTAAGCACAACCCACATATAACAACTACAGGAATCAGGATAATGGTAAACAGTCTCCAGCCCCAGTTCTTAACGGTGTTCCAGAACCAACCACCAAGCGACCATTCTTCCTGTTCCTGGTGGACTTCTGAAGAGAGTCTGTGGAGGTGTTCGATGGCCTTGTATACTGAGGGTGAATTGTCCGGTATATATGTACAACAGCTGGACCCAATAATGCGGCATGCTCCACCACGGTCCGCAAGAACCACATCTAGAACCAGGCGGTTCTGGAGAGCCACCAGGCGGACCGCTTGAAGCTCGGCTGTATTGTTAGCAAGGATACCAGCTGTGATGTTCATTGTTGTCTCGACTGCCTGAGTCAGATGTCGGATGGCACGGCTGTTTGCCATCGGGCCCCAGAGTGGAACAAGTCCCTTCATAGCATCGAGGAACTGTGCTCCTGTTGAGTCGGCTTGTTCAATGTCCTTGGCTCGCTTTTGTCTATGGTGATTTGCTGGGGCCACATAGGTCGGAGGAAGGATGAAGGAGATGAAACAAGTGCCCCCCCAGCCTTTGGGGAGCCAGGTGTAAGCCTTTGTGCCACAAACGAAGTACATATTTGGAGAGGATACAAAGGAAGGTGGATCGGTAGAGTCCAAAGTTCTGGTGAAACGGCAAGCACTGCGGCCTACCAGCTGTGTCCCACGCCCTTCTATGCACATGTGACCTGTGACGTTGATGACAGACAGGGCCACAGTCAGAGTGGCAGCCGTTCGTTTCCGCAAGTAGGAGAAGGTGGGTCTGGTTGGATTGTTGAACACCTGCATTTCAATTCGTTCTTTAGCAGGGATGTCCATGTGGATAGAGTCGTTGGAGGTCTGCGGACAGAAATGTGTCTTTGTTTTGTTTCGCCAGACCTCATGAAAGAAGTGCGTCATGGTTTTGCTGGAGGTGGCATTGTCCTTATAGCTTTCTTGCAGGAGGATCAGCCAAGCAAGGCAGGAGCCGTGAATTGAGAAGGGTGAAGGGATGAAAGGTATCGAATGTCCAGTGGCGTGGGGTAGCAATTCACAGATCCAGCAGTTGGTGGCATTGGTGGCGAGATTGTGCTGGTGGAGTAGCTGCACAAAAGAGTTGTTCCAGAACTCCTTTCGCCTTTCTCTGAGTTGAGGAGAGAGTGAGATCAAATAATGTTCTTTCATGGTGGTAGGCTGTGCAGTGGTCAGCAGTATCTGATGAGCAGGTGTGTTTTCCTCCAAGATCCAGAAGGAAGTCATGAGGAGGAGGCAAAAGAGGAAGACAATGAAGAAGGCGATTGTCTTTGATTTGTGCATATTGTCAGTCTTTGGGTTCCTGTAGTGGGTATTTCCTGTTGCTTCCATCATCTTCTTATCTGGTGCTTCCATCATCTTCTTATCTGGCGCTTCCATCAACTTCTTATCTGGCGCTTCCATCATCTTCAAGGTGCTTGGTAGCGGGCAGAACCACAGACTTTGTTTAGCTTCTCTCCGGGTAACCCTTGGTAGTGTTTAGGTCACCGTTCTGAGATTTAACTCAGTCCGTGGTCTACTTAGCCGAAGCTCCCTCCTTTCGACGCAGGAAATACCCTTCTCTGGTTGGCACAGTGGGATCAGAGAATTTGGCAAGTTCAAGTGCCTCGGTGTCAGGATAGCAGTTCAGTGATGGTCGATCCTTGCTCAGGAGCTCTTCTTGGTTGTCGATGTTTTCTGTCGTGGCCAGGGTCGAGGAGACCTTCTTGCAGTGGTGTGCGTGCAGCCAGTGCTGTTTCCCCTCCACTCGAAGCGCCGTCCGGGTGGTGATCAGTACTTGCCAGGGGCCCGTCCACCGGGGTTCCAAACTCTTCGCCCGCTGAAAATTCCGGACTAGTACATAGTCCCCTGGTTGGATGTCGTGGCCCGGACCCCTGGAAGCATCGGGGATGGCCTGTTGCACCTGCTGATGAATGACAGACAGAGTTTCAGTTAACTTGTACAAATAATCAGACATTAGGACGTCCGGGACGTCATGAATGGAGGTTGGTTTAGGTGCAGACCAGACGCTCATGGGCCTGCCGAAAACGACCTCGTATGGTGTCAGGTGGTGTTTGGTGGGGGTGGAACGCATTGATAGCAATGCCAGTGGGAGAGCGTCTGGCCATTTCAGTCCTGTGGTAGCCACTATCTTGGCTAATTTTAACTTCAGTGTGGCATTGTGTCGCTCGACTAGTCCAGCAGACTGGGGGTGGAAGACTGCGTGGAACTTTTGTGTGATACCCAGCCCTTTTAAGATGAGCTGGATGACTTCGGCTATGAAGTGGGGGCCATTGTCCCTCCATAAAATTCGACAAAGGCCGTAGCGAGGGAAGAATTCTTTTAGCAGTTCTTTTGCAGTGGCCATAGCAGTGTTATCACGGGTTGGGTATGCCTCCACCCACTTGCTAAATGCACACACCACTACAAGCACATATTTCAGGCCTTGGCATCTGTCTAGTTGGATGTAGTCCATCTGTAGGACTTCAAATGGGTGATTGGGAACCCCAAACCCTCCCCGGGGGACCACAGTTCCTTTCCCAGGGTTATGTTGCAGGCATATCAGGCATTGTTGGACCAGACGTTTGGCGGAGTCCGTGATTTTATCGTTGTGCCAAACTCTGGAGACAAGTTCAATCATGGGGGCTGATCCTATGTGAGCAGGGGAGTGTGCCATAGTCAGTATGGGAATCAGGTATGAGTCAGGTAACAACCATTTGTTTGCGTCTTTTGTTCGCCAGCAGCCTTCATCGTCCTGTAATTCCACCCGTGCCCATTCAGTCAATTCGCGTTGTGAGCTAGCCATTTGAATGTCCCTAACAGTGTTCCTAGCGTCGGTCCATTTTTCTGCTTGTGACCTGGTCACGTACATGCGTGTTGTCGTCCTATTTTCAGCCGTCGTTCGAGCAGTGAGGCCCGCTAGTGCATTTCCCTGTCCAATGATGTCTGTCACTTTCTTGTGTGCCTGGCATTTGATGACCGCAAGTCTTTTGGGGGAGAAGGACAGCTTCGATCAAGGCGGAGACTAAATCTCCATGCAAGATAGGGGTGCCATGTGAGGTGAAGAATCCCCTTTCCTTCCAAAGGAGCCCAAAATGGTGAACCACCCCGAAGGCATACTGGCTGTCGGTGTAAATGTTCGCTGTGGTTCCTGCTGCTAGGATGCATGCTCGCGTCAGGGCAATCAGTTCCGCTGCCTGGGCAGATCGTTGTGTGATGCGGGCTGTCTCGACTACAGTTCGAGCCGTGGTGACTGCGTAGGTAGCTGAAGTGGTGCCATCGGGGAGTTTGATGCAAGAGCCGTCCACCCACAGCTCTCCGTCAGGGTCAAGAAAAGCTGTGTCTCTGAGGTCAACCCTACTTCTAGTCTGTTCGTCCGTGAGAGTCACACAGTCGTGTACAGGGGGCACATTGGGATCGTTCTCTGGTAGGGGTAGCAAAGTTGCCGGGTTCAGTGTGGTGCATCTTTTCAGGGTGATATGGGGTGCAAGCAAAGTCAGCTCGTATCCAGTCAGTCGTGCACTTATCAGGTGTTGCGTCTTGGTTTGGTTCAGGAGGGTGTCAACTGCATGGGGTACTAGTACCGTGAGGGAATTCGAGAGCACGATCCCCTCACTCTGTCGGATAGAGATAGCAGCGGCAGCTACAGCTCGAAGGCAGGCAGGTAAGGCTCTGGCTACAGGGTCAAGAGTGGCAGAGAAGTAAGCGCACGGTCGTTGCTTTGGGCCAATGGACTGGGTTAGGACAGATAAAGCGCACCCCTCCCTTTCGTGAGTGTAGAGGGAGAAGGGCTTTGTGTAATCGGGGGTACCTAGGACAGGGGCCGAACAAAGGGCATCTCGTAGTTCCGTGAATGTATGTAAATGTAAATGTATAGGCATTTATATAGCGCACTACTTACCCGGAGGGTCCCAAGGCGCTTCGACCGCTGCAAAACCCTTCCTAGCTTCCCTGAGAGATGGTATCTCCAGGGTGAGACCAGGCATCCCCGGCGGTCTGGTGGGGTCGTTAGTGAAGATGAGGCAAGCTAATGCCCAGAGTTGCCGAGTGTGATCGCTGATCAGAGTGGGCACCGAGGCGAGAGAATTATCGAGTCCGCTGACCCTGGTCCAGAAACCTGCCGCGCCGGGAATCGAACCCTGGTCCCGGGCCGTCCTCTGCTCTCGGGTCTGCCGCCTCTAACCAGTGAGCCACACTTTGGCACTCAGGGGTCCAAGGGAGTGGGAAGGGGACATCTTTAGCTAGCAGAGAAAGCAGCGGTTTCACAATGAGGCTGAAGTTTGGTAACCACTGTCGGCAAAAGGAGGTGAGGCCTAGTAGGGAGCGGACCTGTTTCTGAGTCTTAGGGACAGGGGTTTCAAGAATGGTTTGGATCCGGTCGGGAGTAAGTTTCCTTCCGTCTTTGGACAGGAGGTGGCCTAAGTAAGTGACCTGGGATTGGCAGAATTGCAACTTCTTTTTGGAGACCTTGTGGCCATTTTCCGCAAGGAAGTGCAGGAGTTGAATGGTGGCTGTGACTGCCAGTGGAGTGGTGTCGGCCGCCAAAAGGATGTCATCGACGTATTGTACTAACACCACTCCATCGGGTAACTGGACCTGATCCAGTTGTCTCTTGAGGGCCTGACTGTAAATACTGGGGCTTTCAGTGTAGCCTTGGGGTGCTCGGCAGAACCTATATGAGCGGGCTTTTAGGGTGAAGCCGAAGAGATATTGGCTGTCTGGGTGGATGGGGATAGAGAAAAATGCGTTTTTGAGGTCAATGACAGTGAAGGTGGTGGCAGTGGAAGGAATCAAGGTCAGGATAGTGGTGATGTCTGAGACCACGGGGTACTGGGGTACAACCACTTTGTTGATCTCTCGAAGGTCGATGATGAAGCGGTATGCTTTCTCATCCCCCTCTCCTTGTTTCTTGATGATGGGCAAGATAGGACTGTTGCAAACGTTGCTGACCACTTCCTCTACCACTCCTGCGTCTATCAGTGACTGAATAATCTTTACCAATGCCTTCTCGCCCTCGGGCGATATCCGATATTGTGGAAGTTTTGGGAGTATTGCGTCTGGTCGGACAGTAATGTGCACTGGGTCAATCATCATGCGCCCTACGTCCGAATCCATCTTGGCCCACAGATACGGAGGCAGAGTGTCAAGCAGGGATGTGTCAGCGTCATTGATAGAAAACATGCGTCGGGAAGGGCAATGTCTAAGCAGAATGGGGTTGTCGTACAGGAAAACTCGAACTCCATCTTGGGAACATCTAATGGTCGCTCGGAAGTGTTTCAGTAAGTCAAGTCCCATAATGGCGTCAGGAGTATTGGAGGAAAGCAAAAACGTTGTGTCGGTGGTATTGTTTTCTAAGTCAAAGGGGATCGGAGCGGACAAAGGGTTAGTGGAGGGCGTTCCATCGAAACCTATCGATGTCACAAGTGAGCCAGATAAGGGTGCCCTTGGAATCAGTCGGTAGATAACGCACTACGTGTTGCGCCAGTGTCTACCAGAAATGGAGACTTTGTACCCAGGACCTTAGCAGTGACATAAGGACCTTGCTGGTCAACATAGAGCTCGACTGGATCCCTCCCTTGCCCTTG
The DNA here is from genome assembly GCF_964263255.1 of Lissotriton vulgaris. Classification (NCBI taxonomy): domain Eukaryota; kingdom Metazoa; phylum Chordata; class Amphibia; order Caudata; family Salamandridae; genus Lissotriton; species Lissotriton vulgaris. The sequence continues at coordinate 215,780 of NW_028241688.1, read as the reverse complement.
GCAGTCCTATGCAAAGTCGTGGACATCGTCGCAGTCAGACTGTTGGTACTGATTCTGTCTGGGTCGGTCAAATGTATTCGGTCTGTTTGATCTATCGTTAGTCATGTCATTTGTGGGCCCCCGTTGCTGTCCTCTATTTCTTGGTCCACCCGCTACGTCCTTGGGGTCCCTATTTCTGTTCATCTCTGAAAGAACCGGGCACTGGGATTTCCAATGGCCGAATCCTTTACAGAAGGCGCACTGGTCCTCTCTAATGTCTGTACGTCCAATGTGGGATGTCGAGGTGCGGTCTTTAGGAAGTGCGTTTTTAGGGACATTCGTCTGATAGTTTCCTTTGTATTGCTCTCGTCCTATGGTCACCCCTTGCAATTGCGCAATCATCACCCTCTCTTTTAAGTCTTTCTTCTTTTTCTCTGTCGCTCTATCGTTTTCGTTTTTCTGGTGTTCGTAATATTGGGCCATCTGAAGGATAGCCGCAGGTTTGGAGGCTGCCCAACTACTCTCGCTGGCCTGCAGTTTCTGGGAGACCTCCGGTGACAAACCTTTAACATAATTTTGGACAAATAGATGGTGTCCGGTTGCAGTGGTCATGTCCTGGCCGCTGTAATCGGAGAACACCGTTTCAAACCGGGAGAAGTATTCCGATACATCCTCCTGGGGTTTCTGACGACAAGCCGTTACTATCGACCAGTCCACTTTCTTTTCTGGAATCAGGGTTTTCAATTTCTGTACGATTTTATCTGGGAGGTCTAAAATGGATTTCAAAGGTTTCTGTCTAGGTTCTCGTTGCCTATCTATGTCATCGAGTTGTGACCAGGTATGTCCGAACAGCTCAAGGTGGTCGACTTTCCGGATTTGCTTCCACATATCAGCTGGTAGACATAACCCGAAAAACAAATCGATGTCCGCCAGGGTCATAATCGTTGAACCTAGGGCTGTACCTAATTCAGTATAGAAGGCAGTGGGGTTTTTACGTAAATCAGGCAGAGATTTCCGGAACGTCAGAATATCCTGCCGATCCCATGGCTGGTAGACCCAGTTGTACACTACGCTCCCTCTTGCATCTTTGTGGTTGACGTCATCGTGAGTTCCTAGACCTCGTGGAGGAACCCAGTAGGGGGCAGCCTCTCTTATTGGCATCATGGTGCTAGCTCGCTCAGTTTGGGGTTCGGTTGCTACAGGTGTCAGGGGTTTAGCTTCCGATTCCTGTTCAGTGAGGTGGCGGAAAACCTCAAGCGTACGCGTAAGGAGGTCCGTCACATCACACTCACCCTCATCCCCGATATCGACCTTCCTGTACAGAGTCGTTAGGCTCTCGGGACCTTTTTCTCGATATCGGTCCTCGTACGCATTCAAGATGTGGTAACACAGTCGTACGGTAAAATGTCGTCTGTGGCTCCCTGTATACGTGTTGAACATGTCCGTGACGTGCTCTTCACTTTCCTTTCTTTCTACCAATGTCCTCACTACCTTGTCAATCCCTGCTCGCTCATCCTTGCTTAATCTGTTCGTTCTTGCAGAATCAGCCTTCCGGGTCTCTGGGTCATGTAACACTGTCGCTTGTGCTGTACCTAATACAAGGGGTTCGGCCGGCACAGAGGCCACGGGGGCCGAAGCTCTGGTACTACTCTCGTCTGTGCTTGGGGGTGGTGGGTGCTGTGCTAAGGGTTGGGAAGGGGCATATGGAGGGGGCATGTAGATGATCGGAGGACCTAACAACAGATCATCGTTGGCTCGCTGTTTCAAGGGCAATTCAGGGTAGAGCGTAGAGGGCGTTCTAACCGGACATTGGCTTGGTGTTTCCACCTCTAGTTTCTGTTTGGCTTCCTCTCTTTCCTTAATCTCTTCTTCTAGTTTCTGAGCAGCTAGGTTGGCTGCCTTTCGCAGCTCTTTTCCCAACCTACTCTCAGTTCTCTTTTTACGTTGTTCGGTTTCTTTGCGCCACATGCCGAGACTATCAAGCATAGTGGGCGTTGTCTTGTGTTTACCAAGGGCTGTTTCTAGCGTGCTTATTTTATCCTCATCGAAGGATCCTATCAGTGGCCACTGACTTTCTCGATCCTTTTTCGTATATTTATGCCACAGCTTGCTATAAGCTATAGCGATCAATCCATGCTTCATGAACATGTCCTTATTAGGGGTGCCTTCCAGAGGAGCCGGATGGTTCATCTCTAATAAGCGGTCCGGGCTAAACAAGCTACCAATCAGTGGGGAAAAGACAGGCATGACGGATTACAACGGGGACAAAGCTCTGCACTACCTATCTTATCACTGCGTGCAAAGACTAGACAGAATATTTCTATTCTTCGTTGTTTGCAGGCGGTGAATACCTCAAAAACAGCCACTATCGAACAGTCAATGTTAGGTTAATCAAACAATCAATGGGGAGAATAAGTAGGCACGACGGGTTACAACGGGGACAAAAGTCTGCGTTACCTACCCTTTCACTACCTGCAAAGAGAGAACCTGTTCTTCCCTGTTTGCAGACAGAGAATCTCCAGAGAACAATCCACGAACAGCAGTTCGGGCCAAACAATCAATCAGTAGGGGAGGAAGATAGGCACAACGGATTACAACGGGGACAAAAGTCTGCGTTACCTATCCTTCACTGCTTGCAAAGAGAGAGCCTGTTGTTTCTCCGTTTGCAGACAGCGAATCTCCAGACAAATCAACAAAAGAGTAATACTAGTATTTTCCAAACAATCAAACAATCATTTCGCAATTCGTCGTGTTTACACGACCTTACCCGGACCACATGGACAGTTTCTTGTCTTCCGAATCCAGCGCCCGAACGTCCTCTATTCTTCGTGATCCTCGCGGCACTCCTGATGGTTCCCAGTCAGGACCGTAGATCACTCGAGAGAGGTCTGTTCGGAACCAGTGAAGTTCGGATGATCGGCTGTCAGACGAGGGTCTATGGGACAGGAGCTCTCCCGATCGTTGCAGTCGTTCACTCTGTCGTCAGGACCTCTCCCACTGGATCCACGAGTCGCTGATGGGCCCCATGTTTGGGACGCCAATTGTGGAAAAAGGTAGGGCCGATGACCTTTTTCTAAGTTGCCCGGCGTTAACCGCCTCTTTACCCACTCAAGTTACCAAACAAAGAGGCAGGCGCTGGAGACTGGAAGGCAGGAAACAGAAGTTTTATTCCGACGGAGCAGAACACATCAAATCAGACAACAGGGTATCTTCTCGAGGTGCTCTAACCGCATCTCTGAGGCCTGGCCTCTTATACACGAGTTTATTGCTTTATTGTATGAAACACATCTCTGTCAATACTTTGATGTACGGAAAGACATCCTCGGAATCCCCCCCTTCAGGCCCGTTCCCACACACATTTACAGTTGGAGTCCCCACCCCGGTCACAACAGGTGATGATTATCGCGCAGCTGGATATTCCGCCGATTCACGGAATGTGTGGGGTTGATCGGATCTCATAGGGTGGGGGCTTTGATCAACTCAAGAGTCCTTTGATGGGGGGGGAGCTTCCTACTGTACAGGGGGGGGGAATAAACAGTATCCGCAGGGCCAGGTGGCGGCCTGAGAACGAGGAAGACAAACGGGCACACAGGAAAAGAGGGTTTTATCAAAGGACCCGGGACCATGAAAGGAATGGAGGGAGGTGTTGCGCTGGGAACAGGATGGGGTTCCGAGGCAGAGCTGCACTGAAGAGGGGTTTATGACCCAAGGCATGTGAGAGTGGGGGTTGTCAGCGTGCGGGGGATGCTTGCGAGGTTAGGAGGGAGAGAGAGAGACGCGCTGGCTATCAGCGAGGGGCAGAGAGGCCATGGTACTCAAAATGGCTGCCGCTTACGCACACGAATAGGCTCGAAAGGGGGCAAGATGGCGCCGATAATGTTGACGTTGCAGCCTAAGTTTTAACAAAATGGGATGAGTCTCTCGTGGTGGACTTTCCAAGACGTTGAGCAGTCACCATTTGTACTTTACTTGTCACAACTCTCAATGGATCAGCAACGAACGGAGCGCCAGAGTTCATTTCTGCTTTTGTTTCATTAGGACCCGGTCTCCTTCTTTGTAAACCAGGTCCTGAGCGCATCAGCGCTTATCTGCATTGACCTTCATCTTGCTTTTGCGAAAAGTGTCTGTGACACGAATCTCATCAGAGTCAATTAATCGGCGCGTTGTCCTTTGTGGTAGCTTTGTCCCAAGGGTTTCCTAAACCGCCAAGTGGCAGGACTTTAACATGTTGTAGAATGGGTGGTTGATCAATAGGCACGAAGGGCTGGACATAAGGCTGACTTGAGATTGCGCTGAACCACTTTCTTCAGGGTGTCAAAAAGTGTTTAACAACGCTATATGCCTTTGGCCAGCGAGGTTTGCTGTTCTGATATTTGACGTTCAAGTAACTAAGAAAGTTCTCTGCTATTGAAGGGTGGACTGTTTTCAGATTTGATAAACGGAGGGAGCACCCGATGCTGCACAAATGTCATCCAGCCTGTCAATGACTTTGCAGTGGATAGTTGATGATAAATCTTCCACTAAGGACAAATGTGAGTAGTCATCAATAACTACCATGTGATGATTGCCATTGTTTAAAGGTCCAAAGAAACTGCAATTTTCACCCATTCATTTTTAGGAAGATCAGACATATTAAGTGAATGCTCTGTTATCTTGGGACATTAGCAGTTACACAGGTGACGTGCTTTCAGTTCCTTCTCGACTCGTTCATCAAGGCAAGGAAACCACACTCTGTCTCAGAGGACTCTCTTAGTGGCTACAATGCCACGATGTCATTCATGTGCCAATTCAATGACTTGTAGCCTCAAACTCTCAGGTATAACAGTTCTCAAACCTCTTAGTATAATACCTTCTTGAGTGACAGTAAGCTCTTCCTGTAAATATTTGAATTTTTGATATTCAACATCATCTGTGAGAGATCAAGTATTTTTTTCTCCATGATTGCGTTGCAATTATTTCCATTTTTTCAGTTCAGAAAGAGAATTTTATTAGTCAGAATACAAGGTACCAGTACATAGTGCATGAATAATTCAAGGGTAATTAAAAGAAAGGGAAAAAGAAAGTAAAAAAAATCAAGAAAAACATTGTAAAAAAAACAAAACCATAAACTAATCATGGGCATTAATATTAGACATATGAAATACAATGATTGCAAAACATGTGCAGGTAAGAATACATACATAGCAGGTAATAATGAAGAAAAGAAGGAAATGCGAAGGGAACTCAGGAGGGCTTGGGAACCTCCTGTCGGGCAGGCCGTGGACGGAATGGGCGATTGGCACAGTTATCTAGATACAACGTAATAGGAAGCCATAAGTCTGCACGTTTCGCCGCCATGTGAATATGGAAAACAAAAGTGGTATCGAGCCTATGGTTATGACAACCATTGTACCACCATGCTTCGAGGGAGAGATTAGATGAGGCCTTCCAATTGATCGTAATCTGTTGAAACGCAACAGCCAACAATAGGTCAATAATGCGAACATCAAGTTCAGTACCCTCCCAACAAGGTGAAGGCTTCCCAGGAAGATGTGAACTTGAGAGAAAGGAATGCGAGTATGGAAAATTACATTGATTTGAGCCCACACCTGTATCCAAAAATCATGAACAGATTTACAAAGAAATAAAATGTGAAATAAGGTGGCGTGCGGAGAGGAACAAGACCAGCAGACATCTGGAGTGGTAGGAAACCGCTTATTCATGGTAAAAGGCATATGAAGCAGCCTATTATAAATGAAGAACATAGATTGCGTTAGGGTCGCCGCTCTGGACAGTTTAAGAATTTTGGTCCATACGCTGTCCCACAGGGAAGTAGGCCATGATGTAACAAAGTCATGTTCACACTGCTCTTCCACCTTAGATTTAGGCCTGACTGACTCATTAACATGTAGAGACTTATAAATAGTCGAAGCCTTGGAGGTAGTGCGCAGAAGAGAATGAAGCAGTGAAGTAGGGGTGGGAGAGGAGGGAGGAACCTGTGCTTGTGAGAGTCGGGTGTAGGTTGCCATCACCGTTGCTTTAAGTAAAAGGTACTTGGGGGCAAAGGATGCAGGCAAGTTAAAGGAAGAACAAAGAGTGGAGAAGGGTAAAAAAGTAGAGTGTGAGAATAATTGCGAAATCCAAACTAACCCCTTGTGCCTCCAAGATTTCCAGTAAAAGGGCTTATTATGAATTAGAAGATGTGCATTATGCCAAATGGTGGAGGAAAGGAAGTCAGCAAGAGTGGCAGGGGGAGGAAGATTGGAGGGTAGGAGGAGTTTGGTAGTAAATTTATGAATAGGAGTGGGAATTGAAGAAGGTTTACGTGAAAATGAGAGGTATTCAGCAAAGGAAAAGGGGGATAGGAAAAGGCGCTCAACCATAACCCATAAGGGGCACATGAAGGTAGGGTCCTGTAACCAAAAGGAAGCTTGCCGCAACAAAAAAGCTTTTTGATAAGCTGGGAAATCCGGGAAGTTAACTCCGCCTTCTGAAGTGGGGCGAATAAGTCTGGCGAGGGACATCCTTGTTTTTTTTTTATTCCATAAAAAGGAAGACAAGACCGGATTGATTTTCTTGAAGAATTTAGAGGGAATGGACAGAGGGATATTGGAAATTGTGTATAGAATTATGAGGGATAGCATCATCTTAATGGTATCAAGGCGACCCCACCAAGATAGATAAAGAGGATGCCATCTGGTCGCTAGATCCGATATCTTTTGAATACATTTATTTAGGCAAAGGAAGACGGTATCTGAAATAGAGGGGGTAATGTGTAGGCCTAAATACTTAATATGCGAGGAGCTCCAAGTAAAATTGGAAGCGCTGAAGTCAGGTTTAAAAGTAAACTTCGTCAAGGGCAGGATCTCGCACTTATCGGTATTAAGTTTGTAACCAGATATAAGGGAATAATTCTGCACTTCCTCCAGAAAAGCGGGAATGGAGTTTGTGGGATTGGAGATAAAGAGTAAAATATCATCCGCATAAGCAGCAAGTTTAATATGGGAATTTGCAGTCTGAAAACCATAAATGTTAGGATTCTGACGAAGTTTAGACAAAAAAGGCTCCAAAGCCAAGTTGAAAAGAAAAGGGGAGAGGGGACAACCTTGGTGTACGCCTCTACCAAGATCAAAAAAGGAGGAAACATGACTATTCGCGCATACTGCAGCGCGTGGGTGAGAGTACAATAAGGAAATCAAGGAAATAAATCTGGGACTGAAACCAAACCATTTGAGAGTGTGGAAAAGGTAGGACCATTCAACCCTATCAAACGCCTTTTCGGCATCCAAGGCGATCGCTGCAAGGGGGTGTTGTATACGTGGGGATTTTGACAAAATGTTGAACAAAAGTCTAGTATTGTCTGAGATAAATCAACCTTTTACGAAACCAGACTGCTCCTCACCTAAGAGATCAGGAAGTAAAAGGTCCAGTCGTGCCGCCAATGACTTAGCGAATATTTTGTAGTCTATGTTTACTAGTGAAATAGGTTTGTAATTTTTACAGTACTTGGCGTCTTTCCCTTCTTTGGGTATCAAACAAATGTGAGCCTCGGAAAAGGACCCTGAAGAGCTACCAAGGGCAGCAAACGTGTCTATAAGATAGTGGAGTCGTGGAATGAGTAATTTCAAGAAATGAAGGTAAAATTCGACCGTGAAACCATCCGGTCCAGGAGCTTTGTTCAGTTTGAGGTGCTGGAGTGCAATAAGTAGTTCCCTCTGGGAAATGTCAGATTCCAAGTGGGAAAGGTCAAGAGGAAAGTGTTCAGGTTTTTGGATGGTAGAAAAGAAATGTGTGAGGGACTCGGGAGAAGGTTGAATTTCAGAGGAGTACAGAGTTTTGTAGAAAAGGGAAAACTCAGTGAGAATATCGGCATCCTTGTGCTTGAGATCAGAGTTAGCATCATAAATGGATTCGATGTTTAATTTGTTATGCTTGACCATCAAATAATTAGCAAGGATTTTCCCAGCTTTGTTCCTACCTCCATAAAACTTCGCACTAGATTTCAACAGGTACAGTGAGGCATCTTCTGTGGATTTCTCATTAAACTTCATTTTGGCAGCAACCAGAGCAGTCAGACTGTCTTGCGAGTGTGAGGTAAAATAGGCGTGTTCCAATCTCTTAATGTCATGTATAAGATCCCCAGTAAATTTACAAACAGCTTTGCGTTTTTTTGCCACAAACCTTGTAATGAAATCCCGTGCCAAAGCATCCCATTGGGGTTACGATTGGAAGTCTGCCACCCGTCCACTAACCCATGAGTGATACATAGCTGGAGTGCAATAAGTAGTTCCCTCTGGGAAATGTCAGATTCCAAGTGGGAAAGGTCAAGAGGAAAGTGTTCAGGTTTTTGGATGGTAGAAAAGAAATGTGTGAGGGACTCGGGAGAAGGTTGAATTTCAGAGGAGTACAGAGTTTTGTAGAAAAGGGAAAACTCAGTGAGAATATCGGCATCCTTGTGCTTGAGATCAGAGTTAGCATCATAAATGGATTCGATGTTTAATTTGTTATGCTTGACCATCAAATAATTAGCAAGGATTTTCCCAGCTTTGTTCCTACCTCCATAAAACTTCGCACTAGATTTCAACAGGTACAGTGAGGCATCTTCTGTGGATTTCTCATTAAACTTCATTTTGGCAGCAACCAGAGCAGTCAGACTGTCTTGCGAGTGTGAGGTAAAATAGGCGTGTTCCAATCTCTTAATGTCATGTATAAGATCCCCAGTAAATTTACAAACAGCTTTGCGTTTTTTTGCCACAAACCTTGTAATGAAATCCCGTGCCAAAGCATCCCATTGGGGTTACGATTGGAAGTCTGCCACCCATCCACTAACCCATGAGTGATACATAGCTGCTTAATAGCCCTAAAGACCTTAGGTTTTCGGCCTCGATATTGCCAGTCGTCTTTCATTGACCAGTCATGTGGAAGATTTATATTGAAATCCCCACAGATTATTACAGGTAGCGGCCAATTGGTGAGTTCGTTAGAGACATGATTGATTGCCGAGGGGTCATCGTTATTATTCCCATAAATTGAGCAGATGGTCATTGGCGAAGATTGCCCTGCCTGAACTTCTGTAATCACCCACTTACCGAGTTTATCCGATTTTGTTCTGATAAAATTATTTCCTACACCTTTAGCTAGAAGTGCTACCCCTCTAACCCGAACACCCTGCGTAGTTGCGCCGATCACATTGTACCCTAGTGATCTTAGCATATGTAATTGTGAGCCTTCAATGTGAGTTTCCTGCAGGCAGACAATGTTGGCACCGATGGTCTGTAAGCCCACTGCCACCATTTGTCTCTTCTTGATATCATTTAAACCACAAATGTTTAATGACAATATTTTTAACATCCCCATCTATGTATCCGTTTTTGTGTCGATTATATAAAGTTTTCCTTTCCATTCCCTAAAGAGTTTACCAGAGAGCTGCCCGACCTTTCCTGCCTCCCCCCCTCTTTCCCTCCCCCACCCGCCACCACCTTTGAAGGTTACCTGGCCCTGTCGGGACCAGGGGTGTGACATCCGTGTAAGCGGGCCCTGCGGACTGGGCTAGTTTGTTAATGTGGATTATATACTTATCTAGTACAAATTGGGCCAAAACCTAGATAATCTGATAACGTTTCAGACTTAATTTTGTAAACTAAATTTGTTCTCCAGCCTGCTCATCCATTCTACTAGTTCTCCACGCTTCCCCAGACTATACCTTCTGATTAATACAAATTGGAATAGCTAATTCAGCTTATCTATCCCTTCTACAAGTCCTTTTATGTGATTTAGATTATTTCCCTGGGTTTTGTGACCCGGTCCCTGAGATTTCTCCTAGATAGTCCTCCGCCTGTACTTCGCTATTAAAGCTTCTTGTTGAGCCCTTGAATATGATTTTCAGGCGTGCTGGATTTTGCAAAAATACTTTTGCTCCAATTTTTTCGAAGGGTCCAAATAGCTGACGCATTTTCCATCTTCGCTCCACAGTAGAGTGAGCAAAATCTGGTCTGGCAAACAATTTGAACCCCTTGTATTCTCTTTGGGTGGTAGGTCTTGCAAGGTCATAAATTGCTTCTCAGAGAAGGAAATTGCCAAAGTAGACCAGCATTGCCCTTGGATATTGATGTTGCTTCTTAGAATGTTTTGTTGGCATTAGGGGAAAGCGATGGGCCCGCTGTATCTCCGTTTCCATATCCCAGGCCTCCAACTCCAGAAATGATATTTTAAGAATGTTGATCATTGCCCCTCTAGCGTCATCTCCCTCAAAGTTTTCTGGAATTCCAAGAAACCTTAAATTGTTCCTTCTGCATCTGTTTTCATGATCTTCCACTTTGGCCATGAGATCCTTTATTATTCCATCTTGTTCTTTTTCATTTTTTTGAAGCTTCACGACATCAGTTTCGAGATTATCGGTGCGAGTTTCCACCATGACCATTCTCTCGGAAATTTCAGAGCAAATGCTGCCCAGTTTTTTCACCGTTCCTTGTAATTTTTCGATAGCCATGCGATTCCTTTGGCTATCTTTCTTCACATCCTCGTGGAATTTCTTTATTGAACTAAGCACCTCGCTCAATGAGGGCTCAGTTGTTTTTTGGCTTCTATCTTTATGCTCTTTTATGCTCGGGTTTTGACGTGGTGTTTCTACCGGTGATTTAATCATTGGGTTTCTTCGGGTAGAATTGGGTCTACTTTTGGCATAGTCAGTGTTATTACCGGGGTCTGTGGTCTCTTCGTTCATCAAGATTTGTTCCCTTTTGTGTTTCATCCTTTTTTTCCCCCACTCCTTTATTTCCTGATGTTAGTTTCGCTGGGTAATCTTGAGTCATTGGAGCCAGAGATCTCCAGAGATACAGTGCCCATTTGCGTACCTGGACTTGATTCACTTGAGTCGCTCAGTTCGCTTGAGTCACTTGAGATAGACATCCCTGTTTCGTATAGATCTGATTCGGAGTCTTCGTCGGAGAGTGAGTGATTAGCTGAATGCGATTCTTTCCCAGCTGGAAGCGTTCGCGTGTTGGGAGAAGGGTGTAAGTGCTCAGTTTTCTGATTCATCTTTTTTTGATCAGATTGCTCTCTCTGATTAGATATCATTGCGTCCACTTCTATGGGTGGCCTTGTATCTTTGTTCCTCATATTTGGGTCAGCTTTCCGAGTTCCTTCGCCTGAACCTATAGTATGATTTCCCTCCGAGTTGGTTTCAATTGGGGGCATACTTTGATCATCCTTACAGCTTCCACTCAGCTCTCTAGAGTTCTTGTTTTGCAATTGGCTCTGTACTTTTTAATTTGTTGGTGCATCACTCGGGCAATCCTTGGGCCGAGCTCTGAATATATTAGATATCCTTGGCTGGGGTGTTGCCGGTAGACCAGTATTCTTGGCAGTGGCTTTTAAATTTTTTATAGTCTGTAACCTCTGTGACTTTTTGGCCATTAACTCCAGTTTGGCGTTTTCCTCTGTTTCTCCCCCTGTCTCCTTCTTGTAGCCAACCTCTTTCTCCTTTTCTTTCTCTTTCTCTCTCTCCTTTCGTTTTGCTTTTTCCCTTTCCTTTTCCAGCTTTATTTCTGCATTTTTTTCTTTAGTTTTTCCTTTTTCTTGAGATTAATTTCTTGCCAGGTCTTTTTCCTTTGCTCTGGTTCCTCTAGTTTTAGGGCCTTTATGTCTGCTAGTTGTGTGTGGAGCAGGTGTCCCTTCAATTTCGGCGTTCTCAAGGTTTTGACGGCTTCCTAGATTTACCGCACCCGCTGAATATGCCGCGTCTTCTAGGATCAGTGTCTCCCATTGTAAAAACACGCCTTTTTCATCCCCCTTTTCTTTGTTGCGAGTCATATTGTTTAGTGCTGCTGTTTGCATTTTCTGCCCTTTTTGGTCCTTTTGTATGGTGAGTCCTTCCCCTCCGTCCTCTCTGTCCTCTCCGGCGCTCCTCTCCACATCTGTAGCCTGAGAGGGCGTCGCAAAACAAATCTGATTGCTTTCTGGCGTCTGTAAACCCCGCTGAGTTTGGAGTTGCCCTCCTTGGGCTTTTCTCTTGCATCTGTAGGAACATTTTCTCTGCACAGTATCGCAGCTCCTCTGACCTCTCCTCTGACCTCTCTTGTCTTTAATTTTCTTCAGACAAATATTTTGCACACTCTGTGAGAAATTAGTGATGGGGGGTAAAGCTTACACACTTGAAGTTTTGCTGCTGTCCCAAATATCGATACAAATAGCATAATGTTAATCACTGTGTCAAATAAGATATACGGAACAGCCTCCAATTTTAATCTGCCTCTGAGCAGCATTCGCTTTCCCCGCTTTTCCCTCTCTCTCCCTCTCTCTCCCTCTCCCTTCTTCTGTACCACGCACCTCCTGCGTCCCCCCGGCAACGGGAGATGCGGGAAACGCAGTGCGCATGAGATTTAAGGTCCCTCCTCTCGTGTCAGCAGATGACGCCTAGGAGCCAAGAGGAGAGGACGGGGAGAGATTTCAGTGCCTCGAAGGGGAGAGAGCGGCAGTCGATCAAGGTGCTGGCAAGTTAATCGCGGATGACAGAGGTGAGATACGTGTGTGAGAGTCCAGGGCCTATCGATGGCCAATCTTCGGGAATCTGATGCCTGGAAATCAGGAAACTTAGGAGAGACGGGGGATCCTTAGCGAGCTATAGCCATAGACACATAGAACACAGAGCTAAGCAATGAAGCGATGATGGTATGAGGATAATACAGTCAGTCAGTACAGCCAGCCAGCAAGAGCAGATATAGCCAATAGATAATAGCAAATAGCCAATGTCAAAATCAGTGTGCAATCGGGATGTATCCATCTTTTACAACCGCCATCCTTACCCGGTGCTGCTGTATAGCGATGCGGCGTCCCTCAGCATAGCGCTCTTTTCTTGGGGCGCTCTTAGAATTATGGTATTATGATATAGCAGCAGGTTGATAAAAAGTCCTGCTCAGGGTGGCTCCGGAAGATGTGGGGGATCTTAATTACTCGGTTGAAGTGTAGAAAAGCACTTTCTTGGTAAGAACTGCCCAGTGTCGCAGAGCTCTGCTGCTGCGACCGCTCACACTGACGCCATCTTGCCTTCTGCTTTGTCCCTACAAACATCACATAATCAGATTCAGACAATGATTCATCTTTGATGTCAGGACTTGGTTTGGTACAATACTCAAGAACGTCTAAACATTTGTGATCAACCTCATGTCTTACTTCAGCTTCCATAGCATCAGGTAACAATGTAGATGGATTTATATTCACACATCGTGAAATTGTCACATTATCTGCACCTAGAATTGTTTTCTCATATTTTGTCATTCTGTTATTTGTAAGGTATTGTGTTTTTGTCCTAGTGAGGAGAATCCCCACAGAATGAGGTACATATACCCTCACAGGAAATACCGTCACTATTCCTTCACTCTGTTCCAAACTCACACTTGTGGCTGCTACTGCTTCCAGACAACCTGGCAAAGCTTTTGCAACTGGATCTAAAACAGCTGAGAAATATGTAATTGGTTTCCTCAGTTTTCCATGTCTCTGAATCAATACTGACAATGCACATCCTTCTCGTTCACTGCAATACAGCTCAAAATCCTTTTCATAGTCAGGCATTCCTAAAGCTGGAGCTTCACATAAACTTGTTTTTAGCTGTTCAAAAGCTTCCATTACAGTCCTATTCAGTACGATAGGATCTCTGATGTCTGCTTTAGTTAATCTCTGCAAGGGTTTTGCTATTAGTGAGAATCAACTAATCCTCTGTCTACAGTAACCGACCATTCCTAAGAACATTCTAACTTGTCTTCGTGTTTTTGGTGGTTGCATTCCTTGCATCATTTTGATTCTTTATGCAGTGGCTTGTCTAGTTCCTTTAGCAATCTTATGACCTAAGTATTGCACTTTTTTCTGACAAAATTGTAATTTCGATGGAGACACTTTATGTTCCTCCTCTGCCAAATGGTTCAACAATGCAACAGTATATGGAAATTGTATAAACTGCTTTTTTAACGTGTTGATTTGAGAACTTTTAAAAGCTTACCCAATCTTCTCATCGCCCTCCTACCACGCAGCCGATTGAGCGCTGCTGCGGTAATTGTTTGTTTGCTCTCACTCAGCGGCCGCCATCGCAGGCGTGCTCGCTAGCCACGCCCCCTTGAGGCCACGCCCCCTACCCCGTTATAAGGCGCCGCTCGCAAAACCTTGTCAGAAACCAGATTCCCAGACCTGAGGCGGAAAGCCGGGTTCTGGAGGTACGCTTTTTTAAAATTGTAAAATTGAAAATTGTATAAACTGCTTTTTTAACGTGTTGATTTGAGAACTTTTAAAAGCTTACCCAATCTTCTCATCGCCCTCCTACCACGCAGCCGATTGAGAGCTGCTGCGGTAATTGTTTGTTTGCTCTCACTCAGCGGCCGCCATCGCAGGCGTGCTCGCTAGCCACGCCCCCTTGAGGCCACGCCCCCTACCCCGTTATAAGGCGCCGCTCGCAAAACCTTGTCAGAAACCAGATTCCCAGACCTGAGGCGGAAAGCCGGGTTCTGGAGGTACGCTTTTTTAAAATTGTAAAATTGAAAATTGTATAAACTGCTTTTTTAACGTGTTGATTTGAGAACTTTTAAAAGCTTACCCAATCTTCTCATCGCCCTCCTACCACGCAGCCGATTGAGCGCTGCTGCGGTAATTGTTTGTTTGCTCTCACTCAGCGGCCGCCATTGCAGGCATGCTTGCTAGCCACGCCCCCTTGAGGCCACGCCCCCTCCATCAGCCTCATCATGTGCCATGGCAGGAAGCGCAGCGGACGAGCGCAGCGGGAGCGCCTAAGGCAAGCCCGTCTGCGCCCGTCCGCGCCTGGACGGGCCCAGGGACCAGGCATAATGAAGAATTTATTAGGTACTCCTCCCTAGAGTTGCACTCTCTCCATAACCCCGCTCTTCAATCCCTCGACCCTATCACTCTCACCCGCCTTAAGGCAAGCAACATTCTCTCTCACCATCACTCACAGGAATCGGCCCCTACTACTTCTTCAAACCCTAAAAACAGTAAGCCCCCCCCTAAACCCAATTCCCGGACCCTCCGCTGACTCTATCTTAACACCAGATCCCTGGTCAAACACCAACTAGATATATTCCGGCTCCTGAAAGCGGATAGCCCTGATATACTTTTTGTCACTGAGACATGGCTCACTACAGACTCCCTGCCAGATATACTTTCGGCTATACCATCAGATTATTACATCCTGTCTGCAAATAGAAAATCAGGAAAAGCCGGAGGAGGTGTTGCCGCTATCATTCATAAAGACCTCAGGTTTACCATCTTACCTCCCCTAGACCTACCAGATACGGACAATCTAGTCATCAAATCCGACACTGAGACTGGCACCATGGTGCTAGCATTGATTTACCGGCCACCCTCATCTATGCCCTCCTTCCCTGCTTCCCTGTCTGAGCAAATAGCAGGTCTAGTCGTCGACTACGACAAGGTCATGGTCATAAGGGATTTCAATTATTGGTACAACAACCCGGAAGCTGGGCCTCATGCCACAGAACTTTTCAAACTCCTCTCCAATTTAAACCTCCACCAACATGTCTTGATCCCCACCCATGAAAAAGGACATATCCTAGACCACATCTGGTCTTGCAATATCCCCACCTCTTGTCCCACGGCCTCACCATGCATATGGTCTGACCACCACTTACTGCAATTCTCTATCACCATTCAGGGTCACCTTAACAACCAAGCACCCCTGGGAGGGTTAGTCAGGAAATGGAGATCCCTAAATCTCCAAGATTTCCTCTCCACCCTGACCAACTCCATCCCTACCCAGGGCCCAGACATCAATCTGATGGACAAAGCACATACCGAATGGCTCTCCTCTGCATGCAATGTACATGCTCCCCTTACCAAGTTCTCCCGCGCCCGTCGTATGGACGCCCACAAATGGTTTTCTGCTGACCTAAAAAAGCAGAAACTAGAACTCCGTCAACTGGACAGGAAGTGGAGACACGACTACCACGCCACAGATAGAGCACTATACAAGACAGCCCGCAAAAATTACGACTCCCTCCTATCTGCCAAAGCCTCCTTCTTCTCTGATAAAATTTCTAACGCCAAAAACAAATCTCGAGAAATCTTCAGAGTCGTCAACGACCTATGCAATGACTCTAGAACCTCTCCCTCTCAACCTGCCTCACAGGCAATGTGCAACCTGCTTAACGACTTCTTCAAGGAGAAAATTGACATCATAAAAAACAGCATCCAAACCAACCATGCTGCAACAGACGACTCGGATATCTGTAGAAACCCTAACACTCTTCAGGATATCCCCCCCATCGAACCACCCAAATTACTGGAGCTAATGAACCGAGTAAAATCGGGTTCACCCAACGACCCCTGCCCCCCGCACATTCTAAAAGAAGTCTATGCTGCTCTCCCCCAGGGCATACTCCCTATTCTGAACACTTCCCTATCACGAGGAATAGTACCTGATTCCTTCAAAAATGCCACCCTGGTCCCTCTTATCAAGAAACCAGGTGCTGATCCCTCCAACCTCTCTAACTACCGCCCCATTTCCCTTCTCCCATATGGTGCCAAGCTACTGGATACTCACGTAACCAGTTGCTTATCCAATTTCATCGAATCATCTGATTATTTGGAACCCAACCAAGCGGGATTCCGCCAGGCACACTCCACCGAGGCGGTGATCCTCGCCGTGCAGAACACCCTAAGGACCAATGCCGATAGTGGAATCCATCAGGCCCTCGTGCTGCTTGATCTATCGGCCGCGTTCGACACGGTGGACCACACCATACTATTACACCGTGTCGAACAAGCCGGCCTCAGCGGCGCGGCTCTCTCTTGGATAAAGTCATTCCCGACGAACAGATCCCAGGCTGTGAAACTGGAGAATTTCACAGCCCCCACACTCCCTACCACCTGCGGTGTCCCACATGGCTCCTCACTGTCCCCCCTCCTTTTTAATCTTTATCTCAAACCTCTACTGCACTCCCTGAAAGATAGAAAGGTCATCATATTCAACTACGCAGACGATTTGCAGCTGGTATTTCCCCTCAACTCCCCGGACTCTGTCAAGGAATTTCATAAGACCATGCTGCACATCCAGAGCTGGATGGATCGGAGCCACCTTAAATTGAACCCAGGAAAAACTGAGTTAGTACTTCCTGGCAATAGTGCACTCAGTTGGGGGCCCCATTTTTGGCCACCCTCGCTGGGTACACCTCCATCCCCCTCCCAGTCAGCCAAGAGTCTTGGGGTCACTCTTAGCGCCGATCTATCACTGAAGACCCAGGTCGGAACTGTGATCTCCTCCTGCTTCTTTCAGTTAAGAAAGATTAAAAAAATCGCTCATCTGCTGACCCACTCTGCTCTCATCCAGGTGGTGCTCGCATTGGTTCTCTCGCGGTTGGATTTTTCCAACTCTACCTACTTGGGCCTTCCCCTCACCATCGCTAAACGCCTGCAGATTGCTCAAAATCAAGCAGCCAGATTAATATTCAAGAGCAATCGCAGGAAGTCAGCCAAACCTCTGTTGGCCTCCCTCCATTGGCTCCCCATCACCCATCGGATCACTTTTAAGACAGGCTGCCTAATCTTCAAGGCTCTTCACGGAAAGAGCCCCAGGTTCATCAACCAACTCATTAACAAATATGAACCTACCCGCGAGCTTCGCTCCACCCATCTGTCCCTCCTCACGGTGCCGACTTTTAAAAAGAAACGACTCGGCGGATCCAGCTTCGCATATCTCGCCCCAAAGACCTGGAACTCTTTGCCCTTGTCCATCCGGAGCTGCACCAAGTTGATAGAGTTCAGACGAGCCTTGAAGACCTGGCTATTCAAACAAGCGTACGGTTAGAGCAATATACCATCTGCCCCTTCACTTACCATCTACCATCTGCTTTCGTCAGCGCCATGAAACCCCTGGGTGACCGTGCGCTTAACAAATTCCGTATAGAATAGAATAGAATAGAATTAATCTTTTGTCTTTGATGCCACTAACAGATCATCAATATATTGAACCAATACAGATTCTCCAGGCATTCTTAAACTTTCTAATGATTTCTTTAGCAATTGATTGAAAATAGATGGACTCTCAGTATACCCCTGAGGATTTCGGCACCATGCCAAAATGCGATCTCCGAACCGGAATGCGAATATTGGCTGACTTTCTGGAAGTAAAAGAACGCATTACATAAATCAATCACAGTATACCATTCTGCATCATGTGGAATGTGATATAGAATTACTGCTGGATTTGGTACAATCGGACAACATGGGACAACGATCTTATTAATATTTCTAAGGTCTTGTACAATCCTAAATGTTCCGTTTGGCTTTTTCAATCCCATTATCAGTGAATTACATGCGCTGCTTTCTATTTCTCTCAAAATGCCTTGTTCAATCATCTTATTTATTACTGGTGTTATTCCTTCAATTACTTCTACTGTCATTTTATATTGGGGAATGTTTGGGTAGCTTACTACTTCCTTTACAGAAACTTTCACAGGATCTACATCTTTCATTAATCCAATATCTTCTCCTGTAAAATACCACACGTGTTCATTTATTGGTTCTTTCAATTCAGCAGGTATATTTTCTCGATCAAATACAGGAAACAATTCATTCTTTTCTGATTCTATCATTGACATGGTCATTTTATACAAGCTATCTTCATCTGGGGTTTGGAGCTCTATGCCATCTGGTGAACAATATATGGCACAGTTCATTTTACATAGAATATCTCTGCCTAACAGGTCAACTGGACGACTATCACACACCACAAATCGGTGCATATCTTTGAAATTCCCAACTTCTACTTCCACTGGTTTTGTTGAGGAGGTTTTAATCTGCCTATTAGCTACACCTACAACTTGGATTTGCTCTCCCGAAAGAGGAAGGTTTTGAACTTCCACTGATATAACAGTAGAACGGGTAGCACCAGTGTCCACTAGGAAAGTAACTTTTAGATCATTCACTTTTCCATTCACAAACGGACCAGATTGATCTACCTCAAGAGTGGCTTCAAGCACACACTCTTCTTCCTCTCTCAAGCACCGTCAGAAGCTATCATCCGACTCACTCCTCCTTCCTCTTGTAACCAATACTGAGGACTCACATTCACTCTGGGCAATCGGTTTACCTGCTCGCCTCCGCTGAATCTTGTCTCTGCACAGTATCTCTGCAGATTTACACTGTGTGGTAGTGGCGGTTGTGGCACCTGACTTTGCTGAGTAACTACCTGCTGCTGTTGCAAGGGTTGTTGAATTAACTCATTCTGTACCTGTGGATTCAATTATGTATTTTCGGGATTAACTCTTGGTGGATACTAACACTCTTTCTTCCAATGCCCTATCCTGCCGTAATAATGACAAGGATACTTTTTTTTAAGCTCCTATATGTTCCCTACTAATTTAGGTTTATTGAAATTTCCATGCATTTTTCCTTGACTCCCATCTGTATTTTTATTTTCCAGTTGTGCCACTTGATGTTCTGCTACCTTCACTTGTGCCCACATGGCTTTCTCTTTAAGCTTTCTCTGCTTAACTTCAATTTCATCCCTACAGCATTTTGCATGTTTCAGTACCTCGTCCATGGAGCATGATTGCCATCCCATCAAATTATGCTTAATCATGTCTCCTATTTCTGGCCGCAGTCCAAACACAAATCGATATACAAAATGACTCATATCTTTTTCATTCAGCTCCTCATATCCACTGTATTGTTTACACACTAACAACAGTCTCTCATAAAATGCATGTACAGATTCTTTTGGTTCTTGCAAAGTCCTGTCAATTTTTACCCAATCTGTCTCTTTTGATGGAATTTTATTTTTCAATAACACTATTACTTGTTCATATTTGTGCATAACTTCAGGCGAAGGAGCAACTGTCACTCTGTCTCGAGGATACTCAGTTTTCGGCATTTCTCTCATAGGAAATTCATTAACTACTGTTTCTTTTTCTCTCACAGGGAATGCTAATGTAGATTTATCACTGACTTCTTCTTTTTTCTTTGCCCATTTTGCTTTCTGTTTATTCACATCTCCCCATCTTCTTAGTAAAACAATTAGCTCTTTTATTTGGGTCAACCTTCCTGCAGTATTCATATTTTCAATGTCTTTTTCGGTAAAATCTACTCTGTAGGATTTCTGTAATGTTTTATTCTTCACAAAATCTACATCTAATTCACTGACTAATCCCTCCAATTGGTCATGAACATTAATTCATCATCCTGATATGTTTTTAGTCTATCTGTTCCAATTGTTTCAATGATTAATTCTTCCATATCAATTTTTAGTCTAGTCACATCTAATACTTTAGGTTCATGTTCTTTAACTTTCAGAGTTTTAAGCCAATCACTTTTTTCTTGTTCCGATGGTCCTACTGGGGTTTGCGTTAAATCTATGTTCTCTACATTTCATTCAGCTGTCGCAGAATCAGATTTTGCTCCAGTTGGAAACTTATATGGTAGGCTCTGATTAAAAGTCAAGTCAGGCGGTAATATTTTACTTGTTCGCCTAATTTCAGACCAATCTGGATAAATCTTTTCTCTTACTTTTTGCAAACTCTGGTTTAAAGGAATCGTCAAAGTTGGTTCTTTTATTTTCTGATTTTCAAACACTGGAATTACAGGACCTATTGTTACTGGGACTGTTACGGCTGCTATATTTTTAGTAAGTTCCTGTACTTTCTCGGTTAATTCATTTGTAGAACATATATAATCAGAAGTAATTTGTCTCCCTACTCTTGCTATACTTCTTCGGATTTCATTATTTTGTTTAGAAGTACCAGTAAGTCTAGTTTCTACCACTGGGGTGGTTGAATCATATCTCATTTCTACTCTTTCTGGAAGGTCTCTAAAATGTGAAAATGTTTTTGGGGTTTCAGTAAATCTATCCTCTACTGGTGGAGCATTTGGAGTGGTCCATATAGAACCTGGCTGATATGGTGGTGGTCTCCTATTTAATATCTCTTCCAGCACCGTATGCTTTGATTCACTTTCTCTATAATTTTTCCTTCCTGTCTCCACATTATTCCTTTGCTCTGTGCATTTTCGCCCTTCTATTTCATCTACCCATCTAACCGGATACATTCCATCACACATGTCAGCATTTCTCCATCTTCGCATTCTACTTTCTTGTGTTTCTCCCCATAGTCCATGTAATCTACCTCTTGGTCCTCGATAATTTTCCAACCTTTCTTGCTCTAACTCATGCATCTCAACTTCCCACTCAACTAGTGCTTCAAATTGAGTCGGTCTAAGTCTCGGTTCAAGCTTCATCATTTTTTCTCTCAAATTTTGTAAAACTGCCAAATTAAAAGATCCTACTTCTGGAAATGCTAGCGCACCATCATTTTTGGTATATCTAGCCCAATTCTCTAGCCAAATGCATGTATGATAGCCATATTTCGCCATCAATCAATCAATCAATCAATCATAACATTTGTATAGCGCACTACTCACCCGGAAGGGTCTCAAGGCGCTTGGGGGAGGGGGTCCGCTATTGCTCGAACAGCCAGGTCTTGAGTTGTCTCCTGAAGGTGAGATGGTCCTGGGTCAGCCGAAGGTGGATGGGGAGGGAGTTCCATGTCTTGGCCGCCAAGTAGGAGAAGTATCTTCCTCCGGCGGTGGTTCTTCGGATGCGTGGTACGGCGGCGAGGGCGAGGCTTGTAGAACGTAGCTGGCGGGTGGGCGTGTAGAAGGTCAGGCGGTCGTTGAGGTTCTTGGGGCCCAGGTCGTGGAGAGACTTGTGTGCGTGGGTGAGGAGCCTGAACGTGATCGTCTTGCTGACGGGGAGCCAGTGCAGGTCCCTCAGGTGGCCGGAGATGTGGCTGCATTGGGGGATGTCTAGGATTAGTCGGGCGGAGGCGTTGGAGTCCTTCCTGTAGCTTGGCTGTGGTTCCAGATAGAGGGTGTTTCCGTAGTCCAGTCGGCTGGTGACGAGTGCCTGGGTGACCGTCTTCCTAGTTTCGGTCGGGATCCATCGGAAGATCTTGCAGAGCATGCGTAGGGTGTTGTAGCTTGATAAGGAGACGGCGTTGACATGTCTGGTCATCGAGAGGGAGGAGTCCAGGATGAAGCCCAGGTTGCGTGCATGGTCTTTTGGCTTGGTAGTGGTGCCCAGGGCGGGGGGCCACCAGGAGTCGTCCCAGGCGGAGGGCGATGGTCCCAGGATGAGGACTTCCGTCTTGTCTGAGTTCAGTTTCAGGCGGCTGTTCTTCATCCACTCGGCGACGTCTTTCATCCCTTCGTGTAGGCTAGTTCTGGCGGTGGCGGGGTCTCTGGTGAGGGAGAGGATCAGTTGGGTGTCGTCGGCGTAGGAGATTATGTTGAGGTTGTGTTGCGATGTCTGCAAGAGGTCTCATGTAGACGTTGAAGAGGGTGGGGCTGAGTGATGATCCTTGCGATACGCCGCAGATGACTTCGGTGGCCTCGGATCAAAACGGGGGGAGGCGGACTCTCTGTGTTTTTCCGGCGAGGAACGAGATGATCCACTCTAGTGCCTTCTCTTGGATACCGATGTTGCTGAGGCGTTGAACTAGGGTGTGGTGGCAGACAGTGTTGAACGCTGCAGAGAGGTCCAGGAGTATGAGGGCCGCTGTTTCCCCGTTGTCGAGCAGGGTTCTGATGTCGTCGGTGGCTGCGATGAGGGCGGTCTCGGTGTTGTGGTTGGCTTGGAACCCGGACTGCGAGGGGTCGAGGGATCCGTTCATCTCAAAGAAGGCGGCAAGCTATCTGTTGACGGTCTTCTCGATGGCTTTGGCAGGGAAAGGGAGGAGCGAGATGGGGCGGAAGTTCTTGAGGTCGGTGGGGTCCGCTGTTGGTTTCTTCAGTAGGCCGCTGAGCTCGGCATGCTTCCAGCTCTCTGGGAAGGTGGCGGTGTTGAAGGAGGTGTTGATGATGTTCCGGAGTTGGGGTGCGATGGTGGAGTCGGCCTTGTTGAAGACGTGGTGGGGGCAGGGGTCGGTTGGAGATCCGGAGTGGATGGTGTTCATCGTTGGACTGTGTCTTCGGTGGTCACCGTGGTCCAGGTGCGGAGGGTGGTGGTGGGGGGCGTTTGTTCGACGGTTGGGTGCGTGGATGGTGCGCCGAAGCTGTTGTGGATGTCGGCGATCTTGCGGTGGAAGAATGAGGCGAGAGAGTCGCAGAGATCTTGTGAAGGAGTGATGTTGTTGTTGCCATTGCTGGGGTTGGAGAACTCCTTGACGATGCTGAAGAGTTCCTTGCTGTCGTGGGCGTTGTTGTCCAGTCGTTCCTTCAGTGATTTCTTCTTGGTGGTGCGGATAAGCTGGTGGTGCTTGCGGGTGGCTTGTTTGAGGGCGGTCATGTTGTCTGTGGTCTGGTCGAGGAGCCAGGCTTTCTCGAGGGTGCGGCAGTTCTTCTTGGAGTCCTTGAGTTCGTCGGTGAACCAGGAGGCTTTCTTGCTTCTGGGTTTGCTGGGAGGGTTCTTCAGTGGCGCGAGGTCAGTGGCGCAGGCGGTCAGCCACTGCGTGAAGTTGCGGGCTGCTTCGTTGGGGTCCGTTGTGCTGGCGGGTGGGTTCTGGCTGAGGGAGGTGGTGAGCTGCTCGGCGGTGATCTTGCTCCAGCTCCTGTGAGGAACCTGTTGCGGGTGGTTGTGGGTCGTGGTTCTTCTGAAGCTGAAGTGGAAGCAGCTGTGGTCGGTCCAGTGAAGTCCGGTGGAGTGGCTGAAGGTGATGTGCTTGCTGGATGAGAAGACAGGATCAAGCGTGTGGCCAGCGTAGTGGGTGGGGGTGTTGACCAGTTGCTTGAGTCCGAGGTTGGCGAAGTTGTCTAGCAGGACGGCGGTGTTGCGGTCCTTGCTGTTCTCCAGGTGGAAGTTGAGGTCCCCTAGGAGGATGTAGTCAGCGGAGGGGAGGGCGTGCGGGCTGATGAAGTCCGTGATGTCTTCACTGAAATGTGTGCGTGGTCCCGGGGGTCTGTAGACGAGGGTGCCTCTGAGGGTCGTCTTTGGGTCGGTGTGTATCTGTAAGTGGAGGTGCTCGGCGGCAGAGAAGGTGTCGTTGGAGTCGGTTGTGATGCGGATGGTTTTCTTGTGTACGATGGCGATGCCTCCTCCAGTCTGGTTGACGCGGTCCCTCCGGGTGATCTTGTATCCGTCTGGGATGGCGATGGCGATGTCGGGTGCAGAGGAGGCGTTCATCCAGGTTTCTGTGAGGAAGGCGACGTCTGGTGAAGTTGTGTCGAGCAGGTTCCAAAGTTCGATGGCGTGTCTGTGGATGGAGCGGGTGTTGAGCAGGATGCACTTGAGGTGGTTGTTGTTGGTGCTCAGCTTGGTGGGTGCGCACACGCTGGGCAACACAGGTAATCGACAAGAAAAGGCAAAATACAAACTACAAAACAACAGTGGCAAGGCACAGAATACAAATGATCAGGGGCACAGCTGCGAGCAGCGGCGGCACTCGGCGGGATCGGGTGCAGCCTGGGCTCACTCACGGGGAGTGTGCGCGGTGCGTGGGGTGACCGGCCCAAAGGGCGTTTTTGGCGGAGGGAGTAGTTTTCCCTCTCTCGTTACTATTGCCTAGTCTTTCTTGAATAAAGTTTTCAATCTCTTAAACCATGAAGGTTTCTACTTTTCTTCTGCGTAATAAAATTAATTTTTTCTGATAATTTCCTGTCTTTCATAAGATTGCGCACTCTTCCGCAAATTGCTTTGTAATACCAGCCTATCACAGCGTGGTTCACACTATCGCACCAATTAGAACAAGATACGTTGTCTTAGTGCTTAACCAATAGTCGCGCTGCTTTACTGATGCACCAATCAGCCCTTACTCTGTCTTGGTCAAGAGGACCAATCTCTGCGCGACACTTTTTACGTCAGCTCTGCTCCGCCTTCTGCAGCTTCAACTGACCCCTCCTTTACAAGGTTTATCGAGAAGCCATATTTACACTTTTATACAACTGAATTGGTTAGTAACTACATAAAACAACTCCATTAGTCTGTTTCGCTAAACACAAGTATTCTGTATTTCCAGTACACAGCGCTTACCTCTTCTCTACCACAGAATTTTTAGACTCGCCGATATAGTAGCACATCCCTCTACCTTACCCTTCTCTCAAGCTCGGGTTAAGCTCTATTACTCTCTCATCAGTAAGTTTTAAATCAGGATACAAAATGATCCCTGTACTTGAAGGCTAAGATTTTATAGACTGTCCTCGCTATGCATTTATCCTTTCACACATAAAATCCCTAAATTTGTGATATACAACGATACTACTACTTTTTGAAACAAACTATGCGATGTGAGACTTCACTTGCCACACTTCCGCTGCCTGTAGACAGTGTAGCGAGCTTCCCACACTTTCCGGAAGCCTTTTCAGGACTACATATAACGTAATACAAACTCAACAGATGTTAGTTATAATTCTGTACATTAAACCCCGTATATATCACTTTATACATTATCCTAGCTAATTCTATAGCAACCATCCTCTGCTACCAAGTCAATTACCGATTCAGCGCTACTCCGGAAATAACTTCTAGAACCTCATTACCTTTCCCTGAAGTATTAAATCATGCATTTACTCATCAGTGGGGCCCATAACACTATGAGTCACTCATACACATGTTCTCTCTACTTCATGGATTGGATTGAATCAAAGGAGAGCTGCTGTATCATAGCGGAGTTTCTAAATTAAACTATTTATTATTTATTTATTTATTTTAAGAATTTATAAAGCACAACTGTCACCATTGCAGGCATCCTGGCGCTGACAGAATCAGAAGAGAACGAAAGTGATACAAAGGGGAGTAGGCTAACAGGGGAAAAGCCAAGTTTTAATCTTTCTTCTGAATGGAAGGAGTTCATTAATATGCCCAATGTCGATGGGGAGAGTGTTCCATAGTCTGGCGGCAGCCACCTCGAAGGATCTACCTCCGGCTCTGACCTTCCTTAATCTGGGAACGACTACCAGTTTAGCATCAGATGATCGAAGCTGTCTGGTAGGAATATACCAGGCAAACTTAGATTGTAAGGGGGCTGGGCCGGAACCATGGAGGGCCCTAAAAACTATACAGAGGGCCTTAAATTGGATCCTCCGTCTTAGAGGAAGCCAGTGTAGTTTTGCCAGGGCGGATGGTCCGTGAGATCTTCTTGGCAGCCCCAAGGCCAGTCTTGCAGCCGCAGATTGGACCCTTTGAAGCCTGTCCAGCAGAAACTCAGGGGACCCGAGCAGGAGGGCATTACAATAGTCCAACCTGCTAAGGATGGTGCATCTGACCACTTGGGCACGGGCCTGGGTGGGTAGGAGGGGCAGAACTTTCCTTAGTAAGCGAAGGATGGCAAAGCAACAGGCTGAAGTTTTTTGAACATGGGTCTCCATACTGAGCCTGTGGTTCAGCATGACCCCTAGGTTGCGAACTGAGTCCACCGGCTGTACGTTGGACCCTATTTCCGGGGGCCAAAAGTTGTTTGGGAACAGTCGGGGGATCCTCGTTCCAGCGCTGAAGAGCACCTCAGTTTTCCCTGCATTAAACTGAAGGGAATTATCCTTCAGCCACCTAGAAGTGTCACACAGACAATTATGTAGGACCTCCACAGAGATAGAGTCCTCTCCTTCCAAGGAGAGGATCATCTGCGTGTCATCGGCATAGTTGACAATTCTGATGCCGAAGCTTTTGATAAGTAAAATCAAAGGTCTGAGTTAAACATTAAAAAGTATTGGGCTAATTGCAGAGCCCTAAGGAACTCTGTGCGTTACCAGGGAAAAGGCTGATTGAAAAGGTGGCATAGATACTGCCTGCTGCCTGTCCTGCAAAAAAAAATGGAACCATTGCAGTGCTGTGTCTCTTACTCCTGCCTCCAACAGCCGCCTCAGTAAGATCTTATGATTCACCATGTCAAAGGCGGCAGACATATCGAGCAGGATCAGGAACTATATCTGTCGCCTGTCTGCACGCCTTTGAAGCTCATCCATAGCGGTGATGAGGGCTGTTTCGGTTCCATGAGCAGGTCGAAAGCCAAATTGGTCCCCATGCCCAAAGACGACCCTCAGTAATAGATGACGTTCCAGATGGTTGGAAAGAGTGTTACTAACCAAACGCTCAACTATTTTAGCAGGGAAAGGCAGCAAGGAGATAGGCCTGTAGTTTTTGGAGCAATCAGGGTCTAGAGAGGGTTTTTTCAGCAATGGGGAGACTAATGCCCGTTTCCAGTGAGCTGGGACGGTGCCAGTTACCAAGGATTGGTTACAGATTTGATGGAGTGGGGGGAAAAGTTAATCTTCAAATTCCTTCCAAATTTTGGGAGGCACCGGGTCCATAGGAGATCCGGAGACAATTCCTCTAGCTAACACAGTAAAGGTTTCAAAAGTGAGTGGAGGAAACTTGAATAGTGAATCCTTTGCAGCCATAGCAAAGTCAGACGAACGGTCCACCGGAGAAACAGGTCTCAGGTCTGAGGGAGGGACAACATCAGGGGGAGTATCCAAGTCTTTAAGGATAAGTTCAATTTTTTCCTTAAAGAATAAGGCAAGGTTGTCACAGAGGTCTTGGGGCGGGACGATCGCATTCTTGGAGCATTCCGGATTGGTGACACTATTAAGAATATTAAAAATACTCCTAGAATTGTGGGTGGTGTTGCAAATCAAAGAAGAGTAGTAATCAGCTTTAGATTTTTTAATCAGATTCTTATAGGCGAGGACCTTAGTTTTCCACACTTCTTTATAGGTTTCGTTATAGTCGCGTCTCCACCTTCTCTTCGCTTGTTCACATCCCAATTTTAAAGTTTTTAGATCGTCGTTAAACCAGGGGGCAGAGTCTTTACCCTTGCAAGTGCGTGTTTTTAGAGGAGCATTGGCATCGACAACCGTTGTGATACTAGTACAGAGAGAGGTGTAATTTTCATCTATACTTTTGTTCACATTAAAGAGCTGTTCCAAATGGAACACTTCACCAGAGGGTTGTAGGCGGGTGAGTGCCCTCCAATCTCTGCACTTAATTTCCCTAGTCGATACGGGGGCCTTGTGGGGACCACTGTTCTTATGAAGAAAGAATTTGACCAGTGAGTGGTCAGTCCAATCCATAGGTAAGATTTCCCCCATTGCCACTAAATATGGTGCCGCGAAGACCAAATCTAGGAGATGACCGGATTTGTGGGTGGCATTAGTGGCCAATTGAGAGAGACCAAAGCTATCACAGGCTAAAAGTAGGTTCCCGAGAGCAGAATCGAGGGTACCATTACGCCAGAGATTAAAATCACCAATTATAAGTAACTTATGGTGAGAGAAAGCGATGTTGGTCAGGGTAGTGATTAGCACTTGTTGCTGCTGAAGGCTAAACGTCCCTGGCGGGCGATAACAAACAAACCCTGTGACAATTGTCCGGGAGTGAGTCTGGATTGAAAGCCCCAGCAGCTCAGTGCCCAAAGTGAGGTCTAAGGTAAGGACCTTAACGCTGCAGGAGGCTCTAAAAATAACTCCCACACCCCCGCCTCTTCCAGTAGGCCTAGGGGAGTGAAGAAATTTAAACCCAGGAGGGCAAGCAAATCCAGGGTCGACCAAACACTCAGGATGAGTCCAGGTTTCTGTCAGGAACAGAATGTCTAGTTCATGAGTATCGATCAGAAGTTGGATCTCAGTGCAATGTTTAGGCAGGGACCTAACATTCAGTAGCCCGCAATTCAAAAGGTCGTCGCACAGAAAATCGGCTCGTGGGTGTGACGTAGGCGATAGGGAGAGAATTCCTTTGTCTGCATGGTGCTTACCTATTAGGATAAGCAACTCGAGTAAGGGGGCCCAGAAGGGAACTGATCATGCAGTGGAGGGCCATGACAGGCAGCATAACTGGACAATGGCACTACCTTGGCGTGTAGTGTAGTTCCTAGTTTCCCACTAGGCCCTGCGCATTGGAATAACATAAACAGTAGTATCGACGTGGAACTGCGGATATTCCAGGCCTCCACTGACTATGCTAAACTTAATTGGGTGTGTTACCAACTAGCTCAGAGGTCACTGGAAACTTTCTTCTCTGCATGGGAAGTGATCAGCTTCCCTGGCACAGACAAGAAGGGATTCAGTTTTCCAACAACCGTGCAACATGACAACTTTGCTCCTCAGATCAAGAGTCAATCTCTAGGGTCGTGTGAAACAAAAGATATGTATTTCACTCAGTCAGTTTAGTGCAGTTTACTTTCACGAGATGTAGAGAATAGAGAGACGGGCGTTCGTCAATAAAGGGTTAACATTTATTGAACAGTCTTTCTTCTCGTACAAGAGAAATGTATTGCCACAATTGCAAGACTTGTTATTATAAAAAGTACGTACAGTAAGATAAGGATTGCGAAATAGAACTGTAAAAGCATTGATATGGTTTCTTAGCCATACAATGGTTTAAAAGTAATAAAACATATATACAGTCATATATACATTAGGCTAAAATACTCAACTGGTGCTTCTAACTACGCCTACCCCAGTGTGCCTGACCTAAGCCTAACACGTGGAAGGGGAGTAAGTAAGTAGCTTTAAGTTAAGTTGGTTTTGCCAAGGTTTGCTTCAAGAATTCTCATCTAAGGGTTTAGTCAACACCATACCTCTGAATAGAATGATGGAAGTCTGATATTTCCTTCAGGGGGCACTCAATATCCCAGTCACCCGCGAGGGCAGACCGGAAACGCTGGAGCTGGATTTCTCTGCAGGAGAAAGGCAGCGGCTCTTCTCCAGCGCGTCGGGAGGAGGAGGGGGGACAGCGTCCGCGGCAGCTGGAATCTGCTGGGCTTCTTTCGCAGAGGGACGGCTGTTCAGCTCCTAAGCGTACTGCACCATCGTTCGCGCTTTAGCAGCGATAATGGTATCAGTAGCTTCACCACCAAGGGACAACAGCAGCAGCGTACTGCCTACAGCAGCAATGGGATGCACAACAGGGTGCACGGCAGCTTACAACAGCACGACAGCTCTCAGCTCACATTGCTTAAGGCAACATTGGTAATATTTATACCTGACAGGTGCCGGGTTTGACGCAAGTTTGCTGGACATAAGACGTCAATTAAAGATGTCACTAGGAAGTGATAGTTATCAGTTGCTCTTTAGAGTTCCATTACTAATCAAAACACAGCAAGCGGGGATTTCCAGGTGTGCTGAGTTTTTATCTTGTTGAAGAACTCGGAGTGTTAATCTAGGAATATCAGATAGTGACTTCTGCTCTGTCATTGCACTAATTGGTTGCAAAGGAAGTGGCAGAGAACTATGCTGGAATGTGGCTCTGTTCGTGTGAGGCCAGAGATGACTTTTCTGAAAATCGCACTTGAACGGTTATGCCAATATAGGGAATAAATGGATTTATAGCCGAATAGGGGCATAAGGTCGCAGTATCGATCAGGAACCTAGATAAACACGCAACAGGCGCGGACGGGCGCAGACGGGCTTGCCTTAGGCGCGCCTTCGGTGCGCAATCGTCGTGCCCGCTGCGCTCGTCCGCTGCGCGTCCGGAAGGGATGTATGACGTTAGCACGCATACTATTACCACGCATACCTTTACAACGCGGTATTTACAACGAATACCGTTACAATGCATAACGCTTTGAGGTGCTGGATAGTGGTAAGTATAATTTCATATTCCAACTCCAGTCCCCGTGGACACTAGGGAAGGTGTTGGATTTAAAATTAAACTTATTCCCTATCCTAGAGCGCCCCCCAGCGCAATGCATTGTAATGGTATGCGTGGTAATGCCTGCGTTGTAATGGTAGTGCGTTGTAAAAAATGCGTGCTAAACGTTGTATACCGTCCGGAAGAAGCACATATTTTATAGGGAAGTGGCCGTCTGTCAGGGGTCGTGGCTACCGAAGGGGCGTAGATTGGCGGCAAGATTTTGTATGGTGTTGACCGCGGCAGTGCTAATATCGGCTGCGTGGCGTGTCCAGGAGCAGGCAAGTGCTCTGATGTGGTGCCAGGAGGGGGAGGAGGGTAAGTGGAGTTAAAACACACAAGTGACTCTCAAAATAGTTCAAATGTAATCAGGTCGCGCTCCCGGCTTCCGCCTCAGGAGATCTGTCTTAGGTAACCCAGGCGCTTGTATTCAGCGCCTTAAGTACTGGTTCGGCGGTGGGCGTGGCCTCTGAAAGGGGGCGTGGCCTCCACGAACGTCGAGAATGGCGGCAAGATTGTGTATGGTGTTGACCGCGGCAGCGCTAATATCGGCTGCGCGGCGTGTCCAGGAGCAGGCAAGTGCCCTGATATGGTGCCAGGAGGGGGAGGAGGGTAAGTGGAGTTAAAACACACAAGTGACTCTCAAAATAGTTAAAATGTAATCAGGTTGCGCTCCCGGCTTCCGCCTCAGGAGATCTGTCTCTACACTAAATATTTATAATATTTACATCTGCAGTTTAAATAGTTTTTACCATGGTTTTATCAATGAGATCATTTATTCAGACACACCACCATTATTTGTCAATGGATATGCTAGTAATAATTAGGCTAAGGATGAACAAGACCAGCTTAATTCTTCATTTATCTAATTTTTATTTAACCACTTGGATGCTAGGCGTTTTCCCCCCCAGTGCTGGAAAACTCCTCTTGTCATATATTCATGACGAGCTCAGCTCGTCATCAACACACGACCCCCGTGGGTGATGACGAGCTGAGCTCGTCATCAGCATCGAAGGGGTTAAAGAGAAATGTTCTAGCATGATCTATATTTATTCACTTATTTTATTTGTTTAATGCAAATTAAGTTTAAGGAAAAGAAAGAAATTTAACTCGTACATTAACATTTCATGTAATTCAAAGTTCAGGAAAAATAAGCAGATTAATTTTAAGATTATAGGACATGAATATTAGTAAAAGGCACAATAGTTCCCAAAGTTCATCTCCCTATTCTCTCTAGCTATTAACCTCATCTAAAGACTCATTCAAGAAATGTTAAAGTCCGGACACACTCTTTTATACCATTTTTCCTTACTTAAACTATCTATACAAGTAGCTATTAGTGCATTTAACAGTTCTGATTGGTCAATCCGAGGGGTGGATGAGCATAACCTCATCATCTTATTGTTTAATTTTTGCAAGATCAACTCAGTGAAAATGGTCTTTGTCCTTATTATATCCGCTTCACTCCTGTCCTTTAACTTGTAAGTTTTGATTTCTTTCCCACGTTTCTCAGCACAGATGTACATTTTGTTGGCACTCAGCTGGACTTTTCAGGGCACACTGTCCTTGAGCCATTCTGCAGCAGGCACAGGCAGCTCATACTCGTCTGCAGTTCATTTCACCCTGCGCATGCGTACTGCACTTCAATCTCGGATTCACAGAACCGTCCATTTTGCTCTAGGCCTCACAGGCCAGAACATGAACTATTATAGAAACCAAACACAATTAAACGTTAATTGTTGAATTTATAACCCCTCTGTTTACCTTCCCCCTTTCTAAGGTATTCCTGTTAGTTGTTACCTAGCAGATAAAGCAACATATATGCGTGATTTACTCATCAATCTTCATAATTTTGCCACAAATAAACAAATAGAAAGCACATTCATGCCGCTTTAGTTAGTTTATAGCTGCTGCATTCATTTTGGACATAACAATATCACCTAGTTAATCGATTATAGTTGCAACACGAGCAAATTCGTATCCCACGTGTATTTGTGTGTGTGCATTCTATTCTATGTTGATTCATTTTCAAAACCACACGATTAGTTCATGTTACTGTTATGAGAAAGTGATTTCATGAGGGGTATACAAAATTTTGTTTTTCCACCTCGCTCCATCAAGATCATCCTCAGACCTGCTCATGAAGACAACGAGGATAAAGATCTAGATGAGGAGGAAGATCATTTTCACACCAAGTCACAAGGCTGTGGAACTCCCTGCCAAAAGTAATGAGACTGCTAAGAGATTAAATAAGTTTCAGAGAAAAGCTAAAAACGTGGCTTTCCTCCCTCACACATTACATCCTCTCTGCAGCGCTGGGAAGTCCTTGGACAGCTATACGCTTTATAAATTCATATAACATAAACAAATACTCACATGTAAGCAGCAAAGAACAGGCAAAACAAGGCAAAAGGTGCGTAATCTATAGTGGACAAGAAATCTTCTCATAAAAGTCCAAAAACAGCTCCAATGTGTTTGGGACAACTGAGCAGAAAAAGAGCATGTGAGTAATTGTAGATATAATTCAGGGAAAAAGAGAAATCAATACTGTTGAAGTCACAATAAGTATCATGCGACCTTAGGAAAGATTAAATTCAAATGGAGATCTAGGTATAGTTTGGGAAAAATACATGAGAAAAGAATAAACATGCCAAGGACAGCATGGACAAAATAAAATCATAAATTGTTAGTCCTGTGACTGAAAAACGTGAAATGAAAATGCCATTGCAAATAAAGAGATGTATATGTGCCAAGCAACTATCTACATAAGGACTTGTAGTTAATTCCAAGCACAAGGTGATCAATGGTGTGTTAATCAGGACATCAAGTTCACCAAAATCTTTCCAGGTACGAGACTATACCTATCTGTATACACAGTCATTGATTTGAGAAAGAGTCGACTCGCATACAAGATACTATTTGCAATCCTCAGACAGAGTGGGACTTACAACTCTTGACAAATATTTTTTGTGCATTATTTTTTCTTGTAAGATATGGGTAGTACTGGTGCTGGGTATTTTACTAGGAATATGTGTATCATACATAACCCACTTGTATTGTGCTGGTAATATGTTGCTGTTTTGTTGACAGGGGCTTATCAAGGTCCCTGTCTTGGCTTAAATTGTGGTCAGAATACTTAGGGGTCTATTACGATGTTGTTCGGAAAGGCTCCAAATAGAATTTGGTTTGTATAAATCCAATTCAGGACCCACCTTTCTGACCTACTGACACTTTTCTGAAAGACAGTCTACGATGGTTGGAAACCGTTTGGACTTTCTGACTCGGTTCCAAACAGCTTTCGTAAGGACCGAGTCTGAGCGGATTCGTAGAGGTCTATGGACCGCGTTTCTGACCAAGCGATTAGGCTGACGGATTTAGACAGCCTTTCCAAATCGGTTGTTCCAAAAAGGATCGGCTGTTGGAATCTACATTTGGGGGCCCATAGCCGGCCCCCCTTCACCTTGGGGTCTTCAAATGGGGCCCATGTGGTACCCCTGGGTCCCCATTTCCATGCATGCACAGTGTGGGAGGTACCATGGAGTACCCTCCACGGGATGCATGATTTTCCTCAAGTACCCCTTTCTTCAATGGAAGCCTGCCTAATTGGTCGCAACACAGGCTCCCATTGAAGTCAAAGGGAGTCCGATGGGATGGTGTTCGGATCCATTGTAATCGGTCGGTCGAACTCCCTGATTCCGATTCAGTTGGAAAGTATTCTAAAACCGATTTGGTTGGTGGTATTAGTAGCGAGAGTCTAGGGGGTTTACAATCCTCTCCAGTGTTGGTATTAGTTGGGAGGGTCTAGGGGTTCCATTATGAAGGGTCTAGTGGGTTTCTGATCCCCTTCAGTGGTGGAATTAATAGGGAGGGTCTAGCGGGTTCATGATCCTCTTCAGTGGTGGTATTAGAAAGGATGGTCTAGCGGGTTCATAAACTTCTTCAGCTGTGGTATTAGTGGGGAGGGACTAGCAGGTTCATGGTCCACACAAAAATTATGAATTTTCCTACACATGTATGTACTCACATACAAATAATACACATTTGATTAACACATTATTATACGAACTACATACAATAAATTGAAATATTAAAAGTATGCAAAAATAGCACATACTCCTAAAACCCCATTCAAAAACTAAAGTATCATAACACAGTGCATGTACAGCTTCCCATCAAAGAGCCATGTTTATTTATCTTTCCCAGTGGCTCCATCTGATGCTGGTAGCCCAACAAAAACTCAACAATGTACATCATCATACAATGGGCAGGCCAACAATTAACTGTCAGACACTTTTGCTTGTTGCCCACCCAGTTGCATATGATCATAGTTTTTTATTTTCCCTGATCTAAAAATACATCCATATATTGCTAAGACCTCATCGTATTAGTTTAGGGCACATTTCAGTTTAGAATGGAGCGTAACTGGCCAAATGAACATTTTTATACAAGTCCTTCTTCATAGCTGCTTTTTTCAGTTCACATTATATTGTTGCCAACTTTTTGTAGAGTTTTTTTTTATGTGCTACTACCTACAGAGTATTCCTCATTGATTTCCATTATAACTGTGGACTCTCACTCGAGTGCTCTTACAAACTCCCTTTCGCAAAAGGCCCCGATCTTCTCTGTGAAGCCAGTTTTTTCCAAGTCCGCCTGACAGAGCAGAAAGTTCTAATTCAAAACTTGATTGTATCCTTAAACTAACTGCTGCATAAGCAGCCTTACTTACTGTAGTAATTAGTCCAAGGAAGCAGAGAGAAGTTGGAAGTAGTTTATTCTGAGAAGACAGCTTAACAACCACCTCCAGCATAACACCAGTAGGAACTGACCAGCTAGTACAGATAGAATGTTAAGCCAGGAATGTACAATAACAATTCTGAGAAGGAATGATGCACTAACATGGAATACTACTAACATGGAATACTACACACCTTCCCCCCTAAAAATAAAAAAAAATAATAAAAAAAAAAATAATAATCAACATAAGTAATCATGTAACTTTACAGGTAATTGCTTGACACGAGAACTTTTCCTCTGTACAGTGTGAGGAACAATACTGTGTTTGGGAGCAGAACTTAGGGAATCAGGAACAGTCTCTAGAACATTGGAATTATTAACGACACAATCATCAGCACACAGAGAAGATTGAGGAGGAGGAACATATGCAGGAACATTGGGAACCGGACTCTCCGGTACAAAGGTGTCAACCATGGCAGAATAAGAAGTGTCATCTTCAACAATGGAATGTCCAGGTACAGAGATAGAAGGACACAGACTGTTATCTTCCAAGCTGGGATTCTTGCATAGAGACACTCTCCTGAAATTCCATACCTTCCCCCCTTCAACACGAAGAGCTTTAGAGAAAATTTCAATCACCCTACAAGGATCGGACCATTTGTTCCATTTGTTCCCAACAGACCTTCCAAACTTGACTCGTACAAAATCGCCAACTTTGATTTTGTTACTTTGGCTATTTAAAGACAAAAAACTGTTTTTCATCTTCTCTTGATATTTCAAAACCCTGTCTTTGACTTCATCACAATCAACAGAAGATTCAAAAGGGAGTTTGGATTTTAACCACCAAGGGAGAAGCTTGGAACCAGGTTTCCTACCCCTGAGCATTTCAAAAGGGGATAGACCTGTGACGGAATTAGGAGAGGTTCGGTAAGACAAAAGCATAGCACGTAAGGATTTCTTCCAATCAAGGTTACTCTTAATGGCCAGTTGGATAGATTCCTTGATGACCTTAATAAAGCGTTCCGTCTGACCATTGGCCTGAGGATTATAATTGGACACCCTCTTATGCACAATACCACACCTACCAAGAAAGGATTCAAATTCCCTACTCACAAATTGTGGCCCATTGTCCGACACAATTTCGGCTGGTATTCCTTCCTTGCAAAAAACTTCATCCAGAAACTGAATAACCTGTGTAGAACCAACCTTATCCACAACTTTAAGTTCAGGCCACTTAGAAAAATAGTCGATAAGCACTAAAGCAAATATCTCCTTATTGGGAGACAAAGATAGGGGACCAATAATGTCAATGCCTAATTTTTTCCAAGGACAAGCTACAAATTCGATAGGAGAAACACTCGTAGACAAAGGTTTGACGGTCTTGTCGCTTTTGGCACACGGGGAGCAGGAACTGACCCACTTATCCACCATCCTATCAATCCCAGGCCACCAGTAGAATTCACGGATACGCCTCTTGGTGCTGGACATGCCCATGTGGCCCTCATGTGCCATAGAAACAATTCTTTCTCTCAAAGTAAAGGGAGGAATGATCTTGTCACCTCTGATTACAAAACCTTGGTCAAACATGAGTTCGTCCTGAATTTTAAAAAATGAGAGAATGTCACCAGAAAGATACCTCTCTTGAGGCCAACCATGTTGCAAATAATCCACCACACTTGATAAACAAGTGTCCTTGGTCATGGCTTCTCTCCAAACAGCCTCAGATATGCCATCAGCAGAACCAGAAATGGCACATTCATTAACATCATCGATGTTGAACACAACATCAGAATCACACTGTTCACACCAAATAGCGTTGATTAACGGTAACCTGGACATACAATCAGCGTGTACGTTAAGACGACCAGGAATATACTCTACCACACACTGAAATTCTTGTAGTTTTGCTGCAAGACGGGCTAAACGTGCAGTTAACGTTCTACCACCACCAGCTGCCAGCATGTTTATCAAGGGCTTATGATCAGTTCTTAAACGGAATCTGGTTCCCCAAATAAATTGCCTAAAATGTTCACAGGCCCAAGTGCATGCTAAGAGTTCCTTTTCTATTGTAGAATAGTTATATTCAGCACCACGTAGTGTCCTAGAAGCATACGAGACTACACATTCATCCCCTTTGTCTTTCTGGATTAAGACAGCACCCAAACCTACATTGCTTGCGTCCACACAAACTATGCATTCATTACCCAAAGTAAATGGTTTAAGAAAAGGAGCATTTGCTACTTCTTGTTTCATCAAATCGAAAGCCAGTTGTTGTTCGTGGCTCCAAACAAACTTTATATCTTTCTTTAGCAGGGATCTTAGCGGATGTACCTTTGAAGCATAACCCTGAACAAATTTACTATAGTATTCAGTTAAGCCCAGAAAAGACACAAGTTGTTCTTTGTTCAACGGTGCTGGTGCCTTTAAAATACTCTGTATATGATTGAATTTGGGCTTGATGCCTTCTGAGGATATTTCGTGACCCAGGTATTCGACCTTGTTTTGCCTAAATTTGCATTTTGATAATTTTAAAGTTAGACCTTTCTCTTGGACACATTTTAAAACATTTTCTAAATTAACATCATGTTCTTCATAACTTTTCCCATAAATGAGGATATCGTCTTGAAAGGCGATGGCACCAAGACAACCCTCTAGAACGGTCTTCATTAGTCTTTGGAAGACCGAAGCCGCACTGGCTAGGCCGAAAGGCATCCTGCAATACTGGAACATGCCTTCAGGCGTAATAAATGTCGTCAGAAACTTTGACTCTTCATGGAGCAACACTTGGTGGTATGCACTAGTTAGATCTAGAGTTGAGAAAACAGTAGCTCCTGATAAAGTGGAAATGAGTTCATGGATATGGGGCAAGGGGTGTCTATCAATCCAAATTTCCTTGTTTAAACTCCGAAGGTCAACACATAAACGGAGTTCGCCATTACTTTTGAGGGACAAAACTACTGGCGAAACCCACGGAGAGGATTCTACAGGCTCAATGATTTTCTTGTCAACTAAGTCTGCTAAAATTCCCTTTAATTTTTCACGGTAGGCTAAAGGAACGTTCCTTACTCTGTGTCGGATGGGAATAGCTGAATCTTTAAGTATTATGCGGTGTTTGAAATTTGTGAAGGTTCCCAAGCTGTCAGAAAAAATGGATGAAAATTTTTGCTTCAACTGAAGAATGAAATCATTTTCCGGAGGAACAACATAGACAGGGGGTGATGCATTTGGGTCAAGCTTAATGCCAAGGTCATGTTGGTGAGGCCAACATAATAGAGATGCACCCTTAGATGAAACATAAACTTTCCCTTTAATGGTCCTGTCTTTGAATTTGATGTCTGCCCACATGTAACCTTCCATATCAATCTTCTTACCAGTGTACCCACCTGGATGTACGTCAGGTGGTAGTAACTTAGTAGAAGGCCAGTAGCGATCAAAAACATTTTTGCCAATTAAAGTGTACCAAGCACAGGAATCTATTAGCATAGAAATATCCTTACCATTAATACTGATGATATCAGAGGGAAACCCTTCACATTTTGTGTCACTTACACATAACAACGTGTTAATTTCGGAAGGTTGTTCGACATCTTCGCAATCTTCATAGGACAAAAAGTTAACCTTTTGAGGAGACTTACACATTTTACTGAAGTGCCCGGATTTTTTACACTTGACACAAATTTTGTTCCACGCAGGACAACCTCTATAATTGCCTACGTGGTCATTTGCCCCACATCTATAACAAATAATTTGACTTTTCCTAATAGGAAATCTATTCTCCCTTCCTGCAAAATCTTTTCTAAAAGGGACGGGAGTTTTCTTAAAATTATTGACGTTTTTGACCAAAGAAACTTCAGGAATGACCACTTTACTTTTAACATCCTGGTTTCTAATTTCGTTTACAAATAGTTCAGACTGTTCAATGCCCTTTGCAATGTTCAAAACAGCACTGAGAGAAGAATCAGTCCCCATCCAGAGACGTTCTTGAATTTTTTTACTTTTAGTGCGCATCATAATTTGATCTCTAAGGACCTGGTCAAAATTTATAGTTTCAAAAGCATAGGATCCAGCCAAAGTGCGTAAAGCAGCTACGTAATTTTCTATGGATTCATCATCCTTTTGTATTCGAGAGTAAAATTTGAATCTCTCCATAACAATGTTGATCCTTCTTCCAAATCTAGTGCTAAGTTGTTTTATAACTATATCAAATACATTTACATCACCAGAACCAACATTCTCAATGGGAGGTAAATTTTCCAATTCTTTAAGTCCTGCACCACCTAAACAGTTTTTTAGCAATGCTAACTTCCTTTTCGGAGAACAACCATCTTCTTCAATAACATCAACATAAGCAAGGAATGTGGGGTACCAAAGATCCCATTCTACCTTTGGATCTCCAGCAGTAGGTAAAAAGTGTGCAGGAGAAGTAATGTTATTAGACATTATAAGTAAAAGGTACTTAAATTAAGATAAATGAAAGAGGATTAGTAGAAATATACCCAAAACAAAAAAAGTAGTCACCGTTGTCTTGTAGTGAAGAATGAAGAGATAGAAACATCCACAGTGAAGTTCTCAAAGTTTGTTCTTCTTTTTTTTTTGAAAAAAAAAAAAATTAATGAGAAAAGTTAATTAAATGCCAAAAGCGTGGTTCTTGAGAGGAGTAGACGGTGGAAACAGTGAAAACGAGCGAAAACGGTGAAGAAATTGTGGAGAAATGCTTTAAAAACGAGATCGTGGTCCTGTAGTCATGGAAACGGAGAAATAATCACAAGCAAAATGGCCGCTGAAACGCACACGTTGTAGCGTGCTGCGTGGTGACGTCGGAATGACGTGTAGAGTGTTGCTTCCTTCGTTCGGGGAAGGCACGGGAACAGTGCGAGGCAGGCGCGCGTTGGTGAGTTTAACTTTGTTATCTTTTAAAAGATGCTGTGCAGAGACAACAACATGGGTGACACACGCTGGCGAAAGGCTAGCGAGGCCACTCAGAAACAAAGTCAAATGTTGTGAAATTACATAGGTCAGAGTAAAACGGAAAAGTAGCAAATAACGCGCACTCCACCAAACGCGCTCGACAGTTAAAATGGACAGTGAAGATCCTTAAATAAGGCGCAGGTGCGGAGAAAAATTAGAATAAAACTCCCGCTGGTGCAATCAAGGCACTTAACATAGTAGACAGCCGCTGGTGCAATCTTACACACATGAGAATAATAAAGAATAACAAATACCTGGTAACTTTTTAGCTGTAAAGGCGAACGCTGTCAGGTTTTCAGAATTCTTCCAAAAAAAATCTTTAAAGGTGGAAATTCTTCTCTTGAAGCTGGGTAGTGAATCCCGTTCGTCGCCAAATTTATGTAGTAATTAGTCCAAGGAAGCAGAGAGAAGTTGGAAGTAGTTTATTCTGAGAAGACAGCTTAACAACCACCTCCAGCATAACACCAGTAGGAACTGACCAGCTAGTACAGATAGAATGTTAAGCCAGGAATGTACAATAACAATTCTGAGAAGGAATGATGCACTAACATGGAATACTACTAACATGGAATACTACACATACCTTACAGTTGACCATCCCACCCTCATTCGCACCCTGTAGTCTCGCATGTGATTGCAGCCAAATTTGCACTACATAAGTGGAGTAACCAGATCTTCAATCTCTTCCAGAACCTGGCATGGTCTGAAGTTAGATGAAAATCAATAGGTAAAGAATTCCAATGGATGGTCTCCCAGTGGGTGAAAGCGTGACCACCACTTCTTTTTTGTTTAATACATTTAGCATTGACGAACGCTAAATTAGCTGACACAAGGCTCATGCAGGCTTATAAAAATCCACTTGACTATGCAAAATGGCCAGTCCATTGTCATATAAAGCTTCGTGGACATGGTGTAACATCTTGAATGTAGCTCTCTTGCGAACTGACGGCAAGTGAAGCGAATTGAAACAAAGAGAAGCGAAGCTGTTTCGGGCACTTTAACAACAAATGCATCTGGCTGTGACATTTTGAATAGACTACAACAGAGTAAACAAATAATTTGCCATTCCTAAATATAGGGCATTGCCAAAATCCAGCCTGCTCATGATCAATGGCTGGGCAACTGTCCTTCGCCATTCCACTGGGATCCAGTGAAGAGCTTGTGTAAAAGTCTGAGCAGGCCAAAGCATTTTCTACAGGTAGCATTTAACCGATCCTGCTTTGAAAGCAAATAATATATCAGAAATCCAAGATTCTTTGCTACTCTGTTTTAGGTGCAATGCCCAGGGACATCGGCGACCATGAATTTTCCTAAATGCTACAAACTCCTTACATGTGGGGACGACACACAACACACAACTCTTCTTTAAAGTCTTTTCTGCTAGAGACATTCAATGCCTCAAACACTGATTGTTCATCATCCTGACCTGGATATTCAGAGCTTAGCTGAAGCTCATCCCAATAACGGCAGAATGTCTGTTATTGCCAAGAACCATAAACAAGATACAATACAAACTCCCCTCAATGGCATGAGCCTTGACGGGTTTGAACCCCAAATTTCACTGAATGTCAAAAACATTGCCAAAAACAAAAGGACAGCCTGGTATCACCTCTTTCCTCGAAAGAAAGTCAAACCATTTCTTCCAAAAAGCGACTTCAGAATTGCTGGTTAAGCCATTCTAATCAAGGACCCGGATGGTTGCAATGCCCTAATTCATGACCTCTCAGACTATCATCACATCTCCTCCATCCTGATGGAAATCCATTTGCTTCCCTTGCCAGGCCCCCAAGATCCAGCATATACAAAGATACAATGTCACCATGTTTAGTGAATCTGCAGCGAGAACACCACCATACTGGAGACTAAAATGTGTGAAAAATGAAAAACAAGGCAGCAGGCCTTTTCCATATATTCATCGACGTATCCATCAGGACCAACACAGTTCTGATTTAGGAACAAGCACAAGACTCATCTCTTTGAGGAACCCTACACAATCCACCTTCCTCCATTCATACTTGTTGACTTTT
Source organism: Lissotriton vulgaris (assembly GCF_964263255.1). Taxonomy (NCBI): domain Eukaryota; kingdom Metazoa; phylum Chordata; class Amphibia; order Caudata; family Salamandridae; genus Lissotriton; species Lissotriton vulgaris. Next base: position 173,525 of record NW_028241688.1, on the reverse strand, counting down.
TGCTTCTCTTTGACATGTACAGAGCTCCGCTGCCTAATGGGTAGGTTCTCACTATAGATATACCATCAACATACATACCCACATAAAATTTCTTGTGACACACATTTGTAAAATCGTGACGTATGAAGTTCTGCCTGTCATCTGCAGAATTGAACGAAAAGAGGAGATGGTGCCTAGAGTGGTTGGTTTGGTTGTCTGGTTTGAGGAGCTGGTTGAATGTGTTGGGTGTTAGGGGTTAATTTTTAGCTTAGAAAATCAGTTAATTTTGGCCAATAAGTAGTAAAGTTTCACTTATGAGCAACTAGTCTAGTAATGTGTCAGTGATGAGGTATTTTACATACAGTCTGCTTTTCCATATTGATCTTGCATTGACAAGGGTGCATTTTAAGCCCTTCACTATCACAAGGTGAGGCAAGCATGTGTTGCTAGAGTGGACTCAATTGGCCTATCATAAATGTGATCAATTTTCCACCATTGTGGCTGACTTGCACAGACCGTGTAGGTAGTTGACTGCCATGATAATTAGTTGTATGTAGCATATATCTTGAGGTTTTACTGAGTTAGAGATAGTATGCTAACTGCCATGATTATGTTGGTGTCTTAGAAACTTGGTTGTGGGCATGACATCTGTCAGTATTAGAATAGGCAGTCCAATATCATACAGAGAAAGGAATGTTTCATGTTCTGTACACCAGAATTAAACCAAACTTAGCAGGAAGATAGAATATATGGCTATCCCTGATAGCCATTTAAGTGTGGATTGTTCATACTTTACATTAAAACCTAAAGATATGAATTTTGTTACATGGAATCTCACAGATTACTGTTGTTAGCAATGGTTTGGTTTTTGTCACCCACTAACAAATGGTAGATAGAAAAGGTTTGCTCTGTGGGAATATTTTTTAGGTGAACCTAGGAGAGACAGTATTTTGCTTAACCGATTTTTGTATATCTTTCGAATTTTATATTTTGTATTCCTGGGTAATGTTTTTACTGTGTGTCTGTTGGTTGCATTTTGTAAAGGATTATGCTCAAAACTGTAGGCCTGTTCTGGTAATGGTGACAAACTACAAATGCCTGTTTGTTGCAAAGGAAACATTAGGGTTGATGCAGGTAGAAATGTTAAGTTAGGTCTCTAAAGAATTGCAATTTAAAGCCCACTTTAATGGTAAAGTTGGATTTTAAGTTACAATTCTAAAAATGCCACTTCTAAAAAGTTGCAACACAAAAAGATTATGAACGAAATGCTGAACATTTTCAAACATTCACCCTCAGTCACCATGCCAGTGGAGTCAAGCTATCCTGGCTGATGAGGGGTGAAACCCCGAAACTGGTCCCAGAATGCTTGTTTTCGGTCTGAGAGAACCTGGCCTGGTAGTGTTGGCTGGACTGTTCCCATTGGGTGCAGGGTCAAGACTGATTTGCATATGGCTGGCTCCAAACTGGAATGGCGTGATGAGCAAAAACCTATGGATTTCTTTTCCCAGATCGCTGTACACGGCTGAATGTTTGACATTGTGGAGCATTCTGTCCTTCATTGTTCTTTTTGCATTTCTCACCCCGAGTGGGAAGGGTATGCCTAGATGTGGGTTCCATGCTCACCATGCCCATGGGGTCAAGTTATCCTGGATGATTAAGGGTGATACCCAGCAACCAGTCCTATAGATGCTTCTTTCCTGTCTTGGAAGGACCTGGCTTGGTAATTCGTATTAGACTATTACCATTGGAAGCAGGGTCAAGACTGATTTGCATTTAGGTGGGTCCAAAATGGAATGGTGCGATGATGAAATAAACTGATATATTTAGGCCCAGATCTCTGTACTGGGGGTACATGTTTGACATTGTTCAGCATTCTGTCCATCATTTGCTTTTATTGCACCTTTATAAAGTAGGCACTTCTTGTCCAGCAATTGGTTCCTGTTGGCTGTATCCTGGGTCACATGACTAGATGTAGTTGGCCTATGTGTATTGCTCCCAGACAGTAAGGCAAAAGAGGAATAGGTGTGCAAGGATTGGCCATCCCTGACTTGATGAGAGGGAGGAGCTTTTACCTACCACATACGTAAATCACAAAGGGTTTGACATTAATTTTTGTGACCCCAGACAAGCTGGGCTAGGGCTGGGAGGAAGGACATTCCAAACACCTCTGGGAGTGGAAGCCTCTAGAAACTTCTCCCTCTTCAAAGCTGGCACCTAGGACAAATAGTGTTCCTCAGAAGCCAAACTTCAGCACACTTTTGGACCAGTGGAAGAGCCTGCCGAAAGGAAGCACTGACACTCTGCTGCCCTGCTGCCCCATTGCTTGATTGAGAAGGGCCAGCCCTGCCAAGTACCATGCATTAGGTGACAGACTAAAGCATTTCCATGTGGTGGTCCACTTCATCGCTCTGGAATGTGAAGTTGCCCATATTAGCATCTGTGACTGTCAAGCGCTGCAGCCCGAGCACTGACTACTAACTTCAAGTTGAGTAGCATAGGCAGGCAGCGTACAGTGCACACTGCTCGACAGACTTCTTGGGGGCTGGGCTGAGCGTATTCATGCTACAATGTAACAATGGATTCAATCACAATTAGGCGGCCCAGCATACTTGTCACTAACGACAAGTCAGTGCCTGACATAGCTACTAGCGAGATATTGAGGTGAAGTCAGAAGTCAGTGTGAGTTGTGTCAGACTCGCAGTTATAGGGTGAGTGGGTAATTACTTAGCCTAGGCTGCCCCCGTTGCATAAATGGGAGGCAGTTGAATTAGATTAGGGGCTGCTGCCCAATGAGCTTGCAGGCGCAGTAATGAATCCGTGGCGAGTGTTGTGACCGGCACACTGACCTGACCCAGCCTGGCATACCGTGACCAACTGAACAACACCCGGACTCACAGTGCCGGGGCCGGTGAGCAACACCCCTTCTGCAAGGCTTCATCCACCTCACTGTGTACCCCTTCCACCAGCATTCTTCTAACCTGTGATGCCTAAGGTAAGTCACCCAAGGTGGAGTTGAGATGGGCCAGAGGGACATTAGTGCCACCTTCGGGAATTTGGTGAGAAAGCTCCACAATGGAGGGGGAGTGGGTACAGGTAAAGGGGTGGTCGAATAAACTATACTAGGGTTGAGTGGGCTTCCAAGGAGCGGTGGGTGAACGTTGTTGCAAGAGACTGCCAGAGCAGAGGCACCCCTGACAGTGAGGATAGCTCAGCTGAGCCCCCAGAGCCAGCCTGATGCTGGCCAGTCACCAGAGAGGCTGCCAGAGCAGCTGCACCCCAGACTGTGAGGCTAGCTCTGCTGAGCCCAGAGCCAGCCTGATGTTGGCCAGTCACCAGAGAGGCTGCCAGAGCAGCTGCACCCCAGACTGTGAGGCTAGCTCAGCTGAGCCCCCAGAGCCAGCCTGATGCTGGTGGCCAGTCACCAGAGAGGCTGCCAGAGCAGCTGCACCCAAGACTGTGAGGCTAGCTCAGCTGAGCCCCCAGAGCCAGCCTGATGCTGGCCAGTCACCAGAGAGGCTTCCAGAGCAGCTTCACCCGTGAGTGTGAGGCTAGCTCAGCTGAGCCTCCAGAGCCAGCCTGATGCTGGCCAGTCACCAGAGAGGGCCAGAGTAGCTGCACCCCTGACTGTGAGGCTAGCTCAGCTGAGACCAGAGCCAGCCTGATGCCTGTGGCTAGTCACCAGAGAGGCTGCCAGAGTAGCTGCACCCCTGACTGTGAGGCTAGCTCAGCTGAGCCTCCAGAGCCAGCCTGATGCTGGCCAGTCACCAGAGAGGCTGCCAGAGTAGCTGCACCCCTGACTGTGAGGCTAGCTCAGCTGAGCCCAGAGCCAGCCTGATGCTGGCCAGTCACCAGAGAGGCTGCCAGAGCAGCTGCACCCGTGAGTGTGAGGCTAGCTCAGCTGAGCCTCCAGAGCCAGCCTGTTGCCAGTGGCCAGTCACCAGAGAGGCTGCAAGAGCAGCTGCACCCCAGACTGTGAGGCTAGCTCAGCTGAGCCCCCAGAGCCAGCCTGATGCTGGCCAGTCACCAGAGAGGCTGCCAGAGCAGCTGCACCCCTGGCTGTGAGGCTAGCTTAGCTGAGCCCCCAGAGCCAGCCTGATGCTGGCCAGTCACCAGAGAGGCTGCCAGAGCAGCTGCACCCCTGACTGTGAGGCTAGCTCAGCTGAGCCCCCAGAGCCAGCCTGATGTCGGTGGCCAGTCATCAGAGAGTCTGCCAGAGCAGCTGCACCCGTGAGTGTGAGGCTAGCTCATCTGAGCCTCCAGAGCCAGCCAGATGCCAGTGGCCAGTCCCCAGAGAGGCTGCAAGAGCAGCTGCACCCCAGACTGTGAGGCTAGCTCAGCTGAGCCCCCAGAGCCAGCCTGATGCTGGCCAGTCACCAGAGAGGCTTCCAAAGCACCTGGACCCGTGAGTGTGAGGCTAGCTCAGCTGAGCCCCCAGAGCCAGCCTGATGCTGGCCAGTCACCAGAGAGGCTGCCAGAGCAGCTGCACCCGTGAGTGTGAGGCTAGCTCAGCTGAGCCCCCAGAGCCAGCCTGATGCTGGCCAGTCATCAGAGAGGCTTCCAGAGCAGCTGCACCCCAGACTGTGAGGCTAGCTCAGCTGAGCCCCCAGAGCCAGCCTGATGCCGGTGGCCAGTCACCGGAGAGGCTGCCAGAGCAGCTGCACCCCTGACTGTGAGGCGAGCTCAGCTGAGCCCCCAGAGCCAGCCTGATGCCGGTGGCCAGTCACCAGATAGGCTGCCAGAGCAGCTGCACCCCAGACTGTGAGACTAGCTCAGCTGAGCCCCCAGAGCCAGCCTGATGCCGGTGGCCAGTCACCAGAGAGGCTGCCAGAGCAGCTGCACCCCAGACTGTGAGGCTAGCTCGGCTGAGCACCCAGAGCCAGCCTGATGCCGGTGGCCAGTCACCAGAGAGGCTGCCAGAGCAGCTGCACCCCAGACTGTGAGGCTAGCTCAGCTGAGCCCCCAGAGCCAGCCTGATGCCGGTGGCCAGTCACCAGAGAGGCTGCCAGAGCAGCTGCACCCCAGACTGTGAGGCTAGCTCAGCTGAGCCCCCAGAGCCAGCCTGATGCTGGCCAGTCACCAGAGAGGCTGCCAGAGCAGCAGCACCCCAGACTGTGAGACTAGCTCAGCTGAGCCCCCAGAGCCAGCCTGATGCCGGTGGCCAGTCACCAGAGAGGCTGCCAGAGCAGCTGCACCCCAGACTGTGAGGCTAGCTCAGCTGAGCCCCCAGAGCCAGCCTGATGCTGGCCAGTCACCAGAGAGGCTGCCAGAGCAGCTGCACCCCTGACTGTGAGGCGAGCTCAGCTGAGCCCCCAGAGCCAGCCTGATGCTGGCCAGTCACCAGAGAGGCTGCCAGAGCAGCTGCACCCCAGACTGTGAGGCTAGCTCGGCTGAGCCCCCAGAGCCGCCTGATGCTGGCCAGTCACCAGAGAGGGGAGCCAGAGTAGCTGCACCCCTGACTGTGAGGCTAGCTCAGCTGAGCCCCCAGAGCCAGCCTGATGCCAGTGCCCAGTCACCAGAGAGGCTGCCAGACCAGCTGCACCCCAGACTGTGAGGCTAGCTCAGCTGAGCCCCCAGAGCCAGCCTGATGCTGGCCAGTCACCAGAGAGGGGAGCCAGAGTAGCTGCACCCCTGACTGTGAGGCTAGCTTAGCTGAGCCCCCAGAGCCAGCCTGATGCTGGCCAGTCACCAGAGAGGCTTCCAGAGCACCTGGACCCGTGAGTGTGAGGCTAGCTCAGCTGAGCCCCCAGAGCCAGCCTGATGCTGGCCAGTCACCAGAGAGGCTTCCAGAGCACCTGGACCCGTGAGTGTGAGGCTAGCTCAGCTGAGCCCCCAGAGCCAGCCTGATGCTGGCCAGTCACCAGAGAGGCTTCCAGAGCACCTGGACCCGTGAGTGTGAGGCGAGCTCAGCTGAGCCCCCAGAGCCAGCCTGATGCTGGCCAGTCACCAGAGAGGCTGCCAGAGCAGCTGCACCCCTGACTGTGAGGCTAGCTCAGCTGAGCCCCCAGAGCCAGCCTGATGCTGGCAAGTCACCAGAGAGGCTTCCAGAGCACCTGGACCCGTGAGTGTGAGGCTAGCTCAGCTGAGCCCCCAGAGCCAGCCTGATGCTGGCCAGTCACCAGAGAGGCTGCAAGAGCAGCTGCACCCCAGACTGTGAGGCGAGCTCAGCTGCGCCCCCAGAGCCAGCCTGATGCTGGCCAGTCACCAGAGAGGCTGCCAGACCAGCTGTACCCGTGAGTGTGAGGCTAGCTCAGCTGAGCCCCCAGAGCCAGCCTGATGCTGGCCAGTCACCAGAGAGGCTGCAAGAGCAGCTGCACCCCAGACTGTGAGGCTAGCTCAGCTGAGACCCCAGAGCCAGCCTGATGCTGGCCAGTCACCAGAGAGGCTGCCAGAGCAGCTGCACCCCTGACTGTGAGGCTAGCTCAGCTGAGCCCCCAGAGCCAGCCTGATGCCAGTGCCCAGTCACCAGAGAGGCTGCCAGAGCAGCTGCAGCCCTGACTGTGAGGAGAGCTCAGCTGAGCCCCCAGAGCCAGCCTGATGCTGGCCAGTCACCAGAGAGGCTGCCAGAGCAGCTGCACCCCTGACTGTGAGGCTAGCTCAGCTGAGCCCCCAGAGCCAGCCTGATGCTGGCCAGTCACCAGAGAGGCTGCCAGAGTAGCTGCACCCCAGACTGTGAGGCGAGCTCAGCTGAGCCCCCAGAGCCAGCCTGATGCTGGCCAGTCACCAGAGAGGCTGCCAGAGCAGCTGCACCCCAGACTGTGAGGCTAGCTCAGCTGAGCCCCCAGAGCCAGCCTGATGCTGGCCAGTCACCAGAGAGGCTTCCAGAGCACCTGGACCCGTGAGTGTGAGGCTAGCTCAGCTGAGCCCCCAGAGCCAGCCTGATTCTGGCCAGTCACCAGAGAGGCTGCCAGAGCAGCTGCACCCCAGACTGTGAGGCGAGCTCAGCTGAGCCCCCAGAGCCAGCCTGATGCTGGCCAGTCACCAGAGAGGCTTCCAGAGCACCTGGACCCGTGAGTGTGAGGCTAGCTCAGCTGAGCCCCCAGAGCCAGCCTGATGCTGGCCAGTCACCAGAGAGGCTTCCAGAGCACCTGGACCCGTGAGTGTGAGGCTAGCTCAGCTGAGCCCCCAGAGCCAGCCTGATGCTGGCCAGTCACCAGAGAGGCTGCCAGAGTAGCTGCACCCCTGACTGTGAGGCTAGCTCAGCTGAGCCCCCAGAGCCAGCCTGATGCCGGTGGCCAGTCACCGGAGACGCTGCCAGAGCAGCTGCACCCCTGACTGTGAGGCGAGCTCAGCTGAGCCCCCAGAGCCAGCCTGATGCTGGCCAGTCACCAGAGAGGCTGCCAGAGCAGCTGCACCCGTGACTGTGAGGCTAGCTCAGCTGAGCCCCCAGAGCCAGCCTGATGCCTGTGGCCAGTCACCAGAGAGGCTGCCAGAGCAGCTGCACCCAAGACTGTGAGGCTAGCTCTGCTGAGCCCAGAGCGAGCCTGATGCCGGTGGCCAGTCACCAGAGAGGCTGCCAGAGCAGCTGCACCTGTGAGTGTGAGGCTAGCTCGGCTGAGCCTCCAGAGCCAGCCTGATGCCGGTGGCCAGTCATCAGAGAGTCTGCCAGAGCAGCTGCACTCGTGAGTGTGAGGCTAGCTCATCTGAGCCTCCAGAGCCAGCCTGATGCTGGCCAGTCACCAGAGAGGCTTCCAGAGCACCTGGACCCGTGAGTGTGAGGCTAGCTCAGCTGAGCCCCGAGAGCCAGCCTGATGCTGGCCAGTCACCAGAGAGGCTGCCAGAGCAGCTGCATCCCAGACTGTGAGGCTAGCTCAGCTGAGCTCCCAGAGAGCGCCTGATGCCGGTGGCCAGTCACCAGAGAGGCTGCCAGAGCAGCTGCACCCGTGAGTGTGAGGCTAGCTCAGCTGAGCCCCCAGAGCCAGCCTGATTCTGGCCAGTCACCAGAGAGGCTGCCAGAGCAGCTGCACCCCAGACTGTGAGGCGAGCTCAGCTGAGCCCCCAGAGCCAGCCTGATGCCGGTGGCCAGTCACCGGAGACGCTGCCAGAGCAGCTGCACCCCTGACTGTGAGGCGAGCTCAGCTGAGCCCCCAGAGCCAGCCTGATGCTGGCCAGTCACCAGAGAAGCTGCCAGAGCAGCTGCACCCGTGACTGTGAGGCTAGCTCAGCTGAGCCCCCAGAGCCAGCCTGATGCCTGTGGCCAGTCACCAGAGAGGCTGCCAGAGCAGCTGCACCCAAGACTGTGAGGCTAGCTCTGCTGAGCCCAGAGCGAGCCTGATGCCGGTGGCCAGTCACCAGAGAGGCTGCCAGAGCAGCTGCACCTGTGAGTGTGAGGCTAGCTCGGCTGAGCCTCCAGAGCCAGCCTGATGCCGGTGGCCAGTCATCAGAGAGTCTGCCAGAGCAGCTGCACTCGTGAGTGTGAGGCTAGCTCATCTGAGCCTCCAGAGCCAGCCTGATGCTGGCCAGTCACCAGAGAGGCTTCCAGAGCACCTGGACCCGTGAGTGTGAGGCTAGCTCAGCTGAGCCCCGAGAGCCAGCCTGATGCTGGCCAGTCACCAGAGAGGCTGCCAGAGCAGCTGCACCCCAGACTGTGAGGCTAGCTCAGCTGAGCTCCCAGAGAGCGCCTGATGCCGGTGGCCAGTCACCAGAGAGGCTGCCAGAGCAGCAGCACCCGTGAGTGTGAGGCTAGCTCAGCTGAGCCCCCAGAGCCAGTCTGATGCTGGCCAATCACCAGGGAGGCTGCCAGAGCAGCTGCACCCGTGAGTGTGAGGCTAGCTCAGCTGAGCCCCCAGAGCCAGCCTGATGCTGGTGGCCAGTCACCAGAGAGGCTGCAAGAGCAGCTGCACCCGTGAGTGTGAGGCTAGCTCAGCTGAGCCCCCAGAGCCAGTCTGATGCTGGCCAGTCACCAGAGAGGCTGCCAGAGCAGCAGCACCCGTGAGTGTGAGGCTAGCTCAGCTAAGCCCCCAGAGCCAGCCTGATGCTGGCCAGTCACCAGAGAGGCTGCCAGAGCAGCTGCACCCGTGAGTGTGAGGCTAGCTCAGCTGAGCCCCCAGAGCCAGCCTGATGCCGGTGCCCAGTCACCAGAGAGGGGAGCCAGAGCAGCTGCACCAGTGAGTGTGAGGCTAGCTCGGCTGAGCCTCCAGAGCCAGCCTGATGCTGGCCAGTCACCAGAGAGCCTTCCAGAGCACCTGGACCCGTGAGTGTGAGGCTAGCTCAGCTGAGCCTCCAGAGCCAGCCTGATGCTGGTGGCCAGTCACCAGAGAGGCTGCAAGAGCAGCTGCACCCCAGACTGTGAGGCTAGCTCAGCTGAGCCCCCAGAGCCAGCCTGATGCTGGCCAGTCACCAGAGAGGCTGCAAGAGCAGCTGCACCCCAGACTGTGAGGCTAGCTCAGCTGAGCCCCCAGAGCCAGCCTGATGCTGGCCAGTCACCAGAGAGGCTGCCAGAGCAGCTGCACCCTTGAGTGTGAGGCTAGCTCAGCTGAGCCCCCAGAGCCAGCCTGATGCTGGCCAGTCACCAGAGAGGCGAGCCAGAGCACCTGGACCCGTGAGTGTGAGGCTAGCTCAGCTGAGCCCCCAGAGCCAGCCTGATGCTGGCCAGTCACCAGAGAGGCTTCCAGAGCAGGCGCACCCCAGACTGTGAGGCTAGCTCAGCTGAGCCCCCAGAGCCAGCCTGATGCTGGCCAGTCACCAGAGAGGCTTCCAGAGCAGCTGCACCCGTGAGTGTGAGGCTAGCTCAGCTGAGCCTCCAGAGCCAGCCTGATGCTAGCCAGTCACCAGAGAGGGCCAGAGTAGCTGCACCCCTGACTGTGAGGCTAGCTCATATTTACAACAAGGGGTGGTGAGGGACAGAGTCTCTGAATTAAGCAGAAAGCGCTCACCCAGTCAAGAGATCAGGGCTAGATCCAACACCGTTTTTTAGCTCACTGCACCATCCCAGTTTCAGAACCTGGCTGTATGCAAATTAGTCTGTTCCTGTCCCAGTGCATGATGGGAACAGGGCAAACCAAACTACAAAAGCCAATTCTTACACTGGGAAGGAAACAAGCTCCCGGGGACCGGTTTCTGGCATTACAGCCGTCTATAGGTGTGGCAGGGTATACTCAGACATGAGTCCCTTTCTCACTGCTCCATCAGGATTCAAGCAAGCCGGGCCGAAGAAGGCTGAAATGCCAGAAACCGGTCCCCGGTAGCTTGTCTCCTTTCTGGTGAAGAATTGGCTTGGTAGTTTAGTCTGCCCTGTTCCCATGATGCACTGGGCCAGGGACAGACTGATTTGCATATAGCCATGTTCTGAGCTGGGATGGGGCAGTGAGATAAATAACGGTGATGGATCAAGCCCTGATCTTTGGACTGGGTAAGAGTGGTCTGTTTAACTCAGACACTCTGTTCATCACCACCCCCTTTTTGTAAATCGTTTTTGGCCACTATAGGTGTGGCAGGGTATACTCAGACATGAGTCCCTTTCTCACTGCTCCATCAGGATTCAAGCAAGCCGGGCCGAAGAAGGCTGAAATGCCAGAAACCGGTCCCCGGTAGCTTGTCTCCTTTCTGGTGAAGAATTGGCTTGGTAGTTTAGTCTGCCCTGTTCCCATGATGCACTGGGCCAGGGACAGACTGATTTGCATATAGCCATGTTCTGAGCTGGGATGGGGCAGTGAGATAAATAACGGTGATGGATCAAGCCCTGATCTTTGGACTGGGTAAGAGTGGTCTGTTTAACTCAGACACTCTGTTCATCACCACCCCCTTTTTGTAAATCGTTTTTGGCCACTATAGGTGTGGCAGGGTATACTCAGACATGAGTCCCTTTCTCACTGCTCCATCAGGATTCAAGCAAGCCGGGCCGAAGAAGGCTGAAATGCCAGAAACCGGTCCCCGGTAGCTTGTCTCCTTTCTGGTGAAGAATTGGCTTGGTAGTTTAGTCTGCCCTGTTCCCATGATGCACTGGGCCAGGGACAGACTGATTTGCATATAGCCATGTTCTGAGCTGGGATGGGGCAGTGAGATAAATAACGGTGATGGAACAAGCCCTGATCTTTGGACTGGGTAAGAGTGGTCTGTTTAACTCAGACACTCTGTTCATCACCACCCCCCCCCCCCCTTTTTGTAAATCGTGAGGCTAGCTCAGCTGAGACCAGAGCCAGCCTGATGCCTGTGGCTAGTCACCAGAGAGGCTGCCAGAGCAGCTGCACCCCAGACTGTGAGGCGAGCTCAGGTGAGCCCCCAGAGCCAGCCTGATGCTGGCCAGTCACCAGAGAGGCTTCCAGAGCACCTGGACCCGTGAGTGTGAGGCTAGCTCAGCTGAGCCCCCAGAGCCAGCTTGATGCTGGCCAGTCACCAGAGAGGCTTCCAGAGCAGCTGCACCCCTGACTGTGAGGCTAGCTCAGCTGAGCCCCCAGAGAGCGCCTGATGCCGGTGGCCAGTCACCAGAGAGGCTTCCAGAGCAGCTGCAGCCGTGAGTGTGAGGCTAGCTCAGCTGAGCCCCCAGAGCCAGCCTGATGCCGGTGCCCAGTCACCAGAGAGGCTGCCAGAGCAGCTGCACCCCTGACTGTGAGGCTAGCTCAGCTGAGCCCCCAGAGCCAGCCTGATGCCGGTGGCCAGTCACCAGAGAGGCTGCCAGAGAGGCTGCCAGAGCAGCTGCACCCGTGAGTGTGAGGCTAGCTCAGCTGAGCCCCCAGAGCCAGCCTGATGCCTGTGGCCAGTCACCAGAGAGGCTGCCAGAGCAACTGCACCCCAGACTGTGAGGCTAGCTCGGCTGAGCCCCCAGAGCCGCCTGATGCTGGCCAGTCACCGGAGAGGCTTCCAGAGCAGCTGCACCCGTGAGTGTGAGGCTAGCTCAGCTGAGCCCCCCGAGCCAGCCTGATACTGGCCAGTCACCAGAGAGGCTGCCAGAGCAGCTGCACCCCTGACTGTGAGGCGAGCTCAGCTGAGCCCCCAGAGCCAGCCTGATGCTGGCCAGTCACCAGAGAGGCTGCCAGAGCACCTGGACCCGTGAGTGTGAGGCTAGCTCAGCTGAGCCCCCAGAGCCAGCCTGATGCTGGCCAGTCACCAGAGAGGCTGCAAGAGCAGCTGCACCCCTGACTGTGAGGCGAGCTCAGCTGAGCCCCCAGAGCCAGCCTGATGCTGGCCAGTCACCAGAGTGGCTGCCAGAGCAGCTGCACTCCAGACTGTGAGGCTAGCTCAGCTGAGCCCCCAGAGCCAGCCTGATGCTGGCCAGTCACCAGAGTGGCTGCCAGAGCAGCTGCACCCCTGACTGTGAGGCGAGCTCAGCTGAGCCCCCAGAGCCAGCCTGATGCCGATGGCCAGTCACCAGATAGGCTGCCAGAGCAGCTGCACCCCAGACTGTGAGGCTAGCTCAGCTGAGCCTCCAGAGCCAGCCTGATGCTGGCCAGTCACCAGAGAGGCTGCCAGAGCAGCTGGACCCCTGACTGTGAGGCTAGCTCAGCTGAGCCCCCAGAGCCGCCTGATGCTGGCCAGTCACCAGAGAGGGGAGCCAGAGCAGCTGCACCCCAGACTGTGAGGCTAGCTCAGCTGAGCCCCCAGAGCCAGCCTGATGCTGGCCAGTCACCAGAGAGGCTGCCAGAGCAGCTGCACCCGTGAGTGTGAGGCTAGCTCAGCTGAGCCTCCAGAGCCAGCCTGATGCTGGCCAGTCACCAGAGAGGCTGCCAGAGCACCTGGACCCGTGAGTGTGAGGCTAGCTCAGCTGAGCCCCCAGAGCCAGCCTGATGCTGGCCAGTCACCAGAGAGGCTTCCAGAGCAGCTGCACCCCTGACTGTGAGGCAAGCTCAGCTGAGCCCCCCAGAGCCAGCCTGATGCTGGCCAGTCACCAGAGAGGCTGCCAGAGTAGCTGCACCCCTGACTGTGAGGCGAGCTCAGCTACGCCCCCAGAGCCAGCCTGATGCTGGCCAGTCACCAGAGAGGCTGCCAGACCAGCTGTACCCGTGAGTGTGAGGCTAGCTCAGCTGAGCCCCCAGAGCCAGCCTGATGCTGGCCAGTCACCAGAGAGGCTTCCAGAGCAGCTGCACCCCTGACTGTGAGGCGAGCTCAGCTGAGCCCCCAGAGCCAGCCTGATGCTGGCCAGTCACCAGAGAGGCTGCCAGAGCAGCTGCACCCCAGACTGTGAGGCTAGCTCAGCTGAGCCCCCAGAGCCAGCCTGATGCTGGCCAGTCACCAGAGAGGCTGCCAGAGCAGCTGCACCCCAGACTGTGAGGCGAGCTCAGCTGAGCCCCCAGAGCCAGCCTGATGCCAGTGGCCAGTCACCAGAGAGGCTGCCAGAGCAGCTGCACCCCAGACTGTGAGGCGAGCTCAGCTGAGCCTCCAGAGCCAGCCTGATGCTGGCCAGTCACCAGAGAGGCGAGCCAGAGCAGCTGCACCCCAGACTGTGAGGCGAGCTCAGCTGAGCCCCCAGAGCCAGCCTGATGCCGGTGGCCAGTCACCAGATAGGCTGCCAGAGCAGCTGCCCCCCAGGCTGTGAGGCTAGCTCAGCTGAGCCCCCAGAGCCAGCCTGATGCCAGTGCCCAGTCACCAGAGAGCCTTCCAGAGCACCTGGACCCGTGAGTGTGAGGCTAGCTCAGCTGAGCCTCCAGAGCCAGCCTGATGCTGGTGGCCAGTCACCAGAGAGGCTGCAAGAGCAGCTGCACCCCAGACTGTGAGGCTAGCTCAGCTGAGCCCCCAGAGCCAGCCTGATGCTGGCCAGTCACCAGAGAGGCTGCCAGAGCAGCAGCACCCGTGAGTGTGAGGCTAGCTCAGCTGAGCCCCCAGAGCCAGCCTGATGCCAGTGGCCAGTCACCAGAGAGGCTGCCAGAGCAGCAGCACCCGTGAGTGTGAGGTTAGCTCAGCTGAGCCCCCAGAGCCAGCCTGATGCTGGCCAGTCACCAGAGAGGGGAGCCAGAGTAGCTGCACCCCAGACTGTGAGGCGAGCTCAGCTGAGCCCCCAGAGCCAGCCTGATGCTGGCCAGTCACCAGAGAGGCTGCCAGAGCAGCTGCACCCCTGACTGTGAGGCTTGCTCAGCTGAGCCCCCAGAGCCAGCCTGATGCTGGCCAGTCACCAGAGAGGCTGCCAGAGCAGCTGCACCCCTGACTGTGAGGCTAGCTCAGCTGAGACCCCAGAGCCAGCCTGATGCTGGCCAGTCACCAGAGAGGCTGCCAGAGCAGCTGCACCCGTGAGTGTGAGGCTAGCTCAGCTGAGCCCCCAGAGCCAGCCTGATGCCGGTGCCCAGTCACCAGAGAGGGGAGCCAGAGCAGCTGCACCAGTGAGTGTGAGGCTAGCTCGGCTGAGCCTCCAGAGCCAGCCTGATGCTGGCCAGTCACCAGAGAGCCTTCCAGAGCACCTGGACCCGTGAGTGTGAGGCTAGCTCAGCTGAGCCTCCAGAGCCAGCCTGATGCTGGTGGCCAATCACCAGAGAGGCTGCAAGAGCAGCTGCACCCCAGACTGTGAGGCTAGCTCAGCTGAGCCCCCAGAGCCAGCCTGATGCTGGCCAGTCACCAGAGAGGCTGCAAGAGCAGCTGCACCCCAGACTGTGAGGCTAGCTCAGCTGAGCCCCCAGAGCCAGCCTGATGCTGGTCAGTCACCAGAGAGGCTGCCAGAGCAGCTGCACCCTTGAGTGTGAGGCTAGCTCAGCTGAGCCCCCAGAGCCAGCCTGATGCTGGCCAGTCACCAGAGAGGCGAGCCAGAGCACCTGGACCCGTGAGTGTGAGGCTAGCTCAGCTGAGCCCCCAGAGCCAGCCTGATGCTGGCCAGTCACCAGAGAGGCTTCCAGAGCAGGCGCACCCCAGACTGTGAGGCTAGCTCAGCTGAGCCCCCAGAGCCAGCCTGATGCTGGCCAGTCACCAGAGAGGCTTCCAGAGCAGCTGCACCCGTGAGTGTGAGGCTAGCTCAGCTGAGCCTCCAGAGCCAGCCTGATGCTAGCCAGTCACCAGAGAGGGCCAGAGTAGCTGCACCCCTGACTGTGAGGCTAGCTCAGCTGAGACCAGAGCCAGCCTGATGCCTGTGGCTAGTCACCAGAGAGGCTGCCAGAGCAGCTGCACCCCAGACTGTGAGGCGAGCTCAGGTGAGCCCCCAGAGCCAGCCTGATGCTGGCCAGTCACCAGAGAGGCTTCCAGAGCACCTGGACCCGTGAGTGTGAGGCTAGCTCAGCTGAGCCCCCAGAGCCAGCTTGATGCTGGCCAGTCACCAGAGAGGCTTCCAGAGCAGCTGCACCCCTGACTGTGAGGCTAGCTCAGCTGAGCCCCCAGAGAGCGCCTGATGCCGGTGGCCAGTCACCAGAGAGGCTTCCAGAGCAGCTGCAGCCGTGAGTGTGAGGCTAGCTCAGCTGAACCCCCAGAGCCAGCCTGATGCCGGTGCCCAGTCACCAGAGAGGCTGCCAGAGCAGCTGCACCCCTGACTGTGAGGCTAGCTCAGCTGAGCCCCCAGAGCCAGCCTGATGCCGGTGGCCAGTCACCAGAGAGGCTGCCAGAGAGGCTGCCAGAGCAGCTGCACCCGTGAGTGTGAGGCTAGCTCAGCTGAGCCCCCAGAGCCAGCCTGATGCCTGTGGCCAGTCACCAGAGAGGCTGCCAGAGCAACTGCACCCCAGACTGTGAGGCTAGCTCGGCTGAGCCCCCAGAGCCGCCTGATGCTGGCCAGTCACCGGAGAGGCTTCCAGAGCAGCTGCACCCGTGAGTTTGAGGCTAGCTCAGCTGAGCCCCCCGAGCCAGCCTGATACTGGCCAGTCACCAGAGAGGCTGCCAGAGCAGCTGCACCCCTGACTGTGAGGCGAGCTCAGCTGAGCCCCCAGAGCCAGCCTGATGCTGGCCAGTCACCAGAGAGGCTGCCAGAGCACCTGGACCCGTGAGTGTGAGGCTAGCTCAGCTGAGCCCCCAGAGCCAGCCTGATGCTGGCCAGTCACCAGAGAGGCTGCAAGAGCAGCTGCACCCCTGACTGTGAGGCGAGCTCAGCTGAGCCCCCAGAGCCAGCCTGATGCTGGCCAGTCACCAGAGTGGCTGCCAGAGCAGCTGCACCCCAGACTGTGAGGCTAGCTCAGCTGAGCCCCCAGAGCCAGCCTGATGCTGGCCAGTCACCAGAGTGGCTGCCAGAGCAGCTGCACCCCTGACTGTGAGGGGAGCTCAGCTGAGCCCCCAGAGCCAGCCTGATGCCGGTGGCCAGTCACCAGATAGGCTGCCAGAGCAGCTGCACCCCAGACTGTGAGGCTAGCTCAGCTGAGCCTCCAGAGCCAGCCTGATGCTGGCCAGTCACCAGAGAGGCTGCCAGAGCAGCTGGACCCCTGACTGTGAGGCTAGCTCAGCTGAGCCCCCAGAGCCGCCTGATGCTGGCCAGTCACCAGAGAGGGGAGCCAGAGCAGCTGCACCCCAGACTGTGAGGCTAGCTCAGCTGAGCCCCCAGAGCCAGCCTGATGCTGGCCAGTCACCAGAGAGGCTGCCAGAGCAGCTGCACCCGTGAGTGTGAGGCTAGCTCAGCTGAGCCTCCAGAGCCAGCCTGATGCTGGCCAGTCACCAGAGAGGCTGCCAGAGCACCTGGACCCGTGAGTGTGAGGCTAGCTCAGCTGAGCCCCCAGAGCCAGCCTGATGCTGGCCAGTCACCAGAGAGGCTTCCAGAGCAGCTGCACCCCTGACTGTGAGGCTAGCTCAGCTGAGCCCCCCAGAGCCAGCCTGATGCTGGCCAGTCACCAGAGAGGCTGCCAGAGTAGCTGCACCCCTGACTGTGAGGCGAGCTCAGCTACGCCCCCAGAGCCAGCCTGATGCTGGCCAGTCACCAGAGAGGCTGCCAGACCAGCTGTACCCGTGAGTGTGAGGCTAGCTCAGCTGAGCCCCCAGAGCCAGCCTGATGCTGGCCAGTCACCAGAGAGGCTTCCAGAGCAGCTGCACCCCTGACTGTGAGGCGAGCTCAGCTGAGCCCCCAGAGCCAGCCTGATGCTGGCCAGTCACCAGAGAGGCTGCCAGAGCAGCTGCACCCCAGACTGTGAGGCTAGCTCAGCTGAGCCCCCAGAGCCAGCCTGATGCTGGCCAGTCACCAGAGAGGCTGCCAGAGCAGCTGCACCCCAGACTGTGAGGCGAGCTCAGCTGAGCCCCCAGAGCCAGCCTGATGCCAGTGGCCAGTCACCAGAGAGGCTGCCAGAGCAGCTGCACCCCAGACTGTGAGGCGAGCTCAGCTGAGCCTCCAGAGCCAGCCTGATGCTGGCCAGTCACCAGAGAGGCGAGCCAGAGCAGCTGCACCCCAGACTGTGAGGCGAGCTCAGCTGAGCCCCCAGAGCCAGCCTGATGCCGGTGGCCAGTCACCAGATAGGCTGCCAGAGCAGCTGCCCCCCAGACTGTGAGGCTAGCTCAGCTGAGCCCCCAGAGCCAGCCTGATGCCAGTGCCCAGTCACCAGAGAGCCTTCCAGAGCACCTGGACCCGTGAGTGTGAGGCTAGCTCAGCTGAGCCTCCAGAGCCAGCCTGATGCTGGTGGCCAGTCACCAGAGAGGCTGCAAGAGCAGCTGCACCCCAGACTGTGAGGCTAGCTCAGCTGAGCCCCCAGAGCCAGCCTGATGCTGGCCAGTCACCAGAGAGGCTGCCAGAGCAGCAGCACCCGTGAGTGTGAGGCTAGCTCAGCTGAGCCCCCAGAGCCAGCCTGATGCCAGTGGCCAGTCACCAGAGAGGCTGCCAGAGCAGCAGCACCCGTGAGTGTGAGGTTAGCTCAGCTGAGCCCCCAGAGCCAGCCTGATGCTGGCCAGTCACCAGAGAGGGGAGCCAGAGTAGCTGCACCCCAGACTGTGAGGCGAGCTCAGCTGAGCCCCCAGAGCCAGCCTGATGCTGGCCAGTCACCAGAGAGGCTGCCAGAGCAGCTGCACCCCTGACTGTGAGGCTTGCTCAGCTGAGCCCCCAGAGCCAGCCTGATGCTGGCCAGTCACCAGAGAGGCTGCCAGAGCAGCTGCACCCCTGACTGTGAGGCGAGCTCAGCTGAGCCCCCAGAGCGAGCCTGATGCTGGCCAGTCACCAGAGAGGCTGCCAGAGCAGCTGCACCCCTGACTGTGAGGCTAGCTCAGCTGAGCCCTCAGAGTCAGCCTGATGCTGGCCAGTCACCAGAGAGGCTGCCAGACCAGCTGCACCCCAGACTGTGAGGCTAGCTCAGCTGAGCCCCCAGAGCCAGCCTGATGCTGGCCAGTCACCAGAGAGGCTGCCACAGCAGCTGCACCCCTGACTGTGAGGCGAGCTCAGCTGAGCCCCCAGAGCCAGCCTGATGCTGGCCAGTCACCAGAGAGGCTGCCAGACCAGCTGTACCCGTGAGTGTGAGGCTAGCTCAGCTGAGCCCCCAGAGCCAGCCTGATGCTGGCCAGTCACCAGAGAGGCTGCAAGAGCAGCTGCACCCCAGACTGTGAGGCTAGCTCAGCTGAGCCCCCAGAGCCAGCCTGATGCTGGCCAGTCACCAGAGAGGCGGCCAGAGCAGCTGCACCCCTGACTGTGAGGCTAGCTCAGCTGAGCCCCCAGAGCCAGCCTGATGCCGGTGGCCAGTCACCAGAGAGGGGAGCCAGAGCAGCTGCACCCCAGACTGTGAGGCTAGCTCAGCTGAGCCTCCAGAGCCAGCCTGATGCTGGCCAGTCGCCAGAGAGGCTGCCAGAGCAGCTGCACCCCTGACTGTGAGGCTAGCTCAGCTGAGCCCCCAGAGCCAGCCTGATGCTGGCCAGTCACCATAGAGGCGAGCCAGAGCACCTGGACCCGTGAGTGTGAGGCTAGCTCAGCTGAGCCCCCAGAGCCAGCCTGATGCTGGCCAGTCACCAGAGAGGCTTCCAGAGCAGCTGCACCCCTGACTGTGAGGCTAGCTCAGCTGAGCCCCCAGAGCCAGCCTGATGCTGGTGGCCAGTCACCGGAGAGGCTGCCAGAGCAGCTGCACCCCTGACTGTGAGGCTAGCTCAGCTGAGCCCCCAGAGCCAGCCTGATGCTGGCCAGTCACCGGAGAGGCTGCCAGAGCAGCTGCACCCCAGACTGTGAGGCTAGCTCAGCTGAGCCCCCAGAGCCAGCCTGATGCTGGCCAGTCACCAGAGAGGCTGCCACAGCAGCTGCACCCCAGACTGTGAGGCGAGCTCAGCTGAGCCCCCAGAGCCAGCCTGATGCTGGCCAGTCACCAGAGAGGCTGCCAGAGCAGCTGCACCCGTGAGTGTGAGGCTAGCTCAGCTGAGCCTCCAGAGCCAGCCTGTTGCCAGTGGCCAGTCACCAGAGAGGCTGCAAGAGCAGCTGCACCCCAGACTGTGAGGCTAGCTCAGCTGAGCCCCCAGAGCCAGCCTGATGCTGGCCAGTCACCAGAGAGGCTGCCAGAGCAGCTGCACCCCTGGCTGTGAGGCTAGCTTAGCTGAGCCCCCAGAGCCAGCCTGATGCTGGCCAGTCACCTGAGAGGCTGCCAGAGCAGCTGCACCCCTGACTGTGAGGCTAGCTCAGCTGAGCCCCCAGAGCCAGCTTGATGCTGGCCAGTCACCAGAGAGGCTTCCAGAGCACCTGGACCCGTGAGTGTGAGGCTAGCTCAGCTGCGCCCCCAGAGCCAGCCTGATGCGCGCCAGTCACCAGAGAGGCTGCCAGACCAGCTGTACCCGTGAGTGTGAGGCTAGCTCAGCTGAGCCCCCAGAGCCAGCCTGATGCTGGCCAGTCACCAGAGAGGCTGCAAGAGCAGCTGCACCCCAGACTGTGAGGCTAGCTCAGCTGAGCCCCCAGAGCCAGCCTGATGCTGGCCAGTCACCAGAGAGGCTGCCAGAGCAGCTGCACCCCTGACTGTGAGGCTAGCTCAGCTGAGCCCCCAGAGCCAGCCTGATGCCGGTGGCCAGTCACCAGAGAGGGGAGCCAGAGCAGCTGCACCCCAGACTGTGAGGCTAGCTCAGCTGAGCCTCCAGAGCCAGCCTGATGCTGGCCAGTCGCCAGAGAGGCTGCCAGAGCAGCTGCACCCCTGACTGTGAGGCTAGCTCAGCTGAGCCCCCAGAGCCAGCCTGATGCTGGCCAGTCACCATAGAGGCGAGCCAGAGCACCTGGACCCGTGAGTGTGAGGCTAGCTCAGCTGAGCCCCCAGAGCCAGCCTGATGCTGGCCAGTCACCAGAGAGGGGAGCCAGAGCAGCTGCACCCCAGACTGTGAGGCTATCTCAGCTGAGCCCCCAGAGCCAGCCTGATGCTTGTGGCCAGTCACCAGAGAGGCTGCCAGAGCAGCTGCACCCCTGACTGTGAGGCTAGCTCAGCTGAGCCCCCAGAGCCAGCCTGATGCTGGCCAGTCACCGGAGAGGCTGCCAGAGCAGCTGCACCCCAGACTGTGAGGCTAGCTCAGCTGAGCCCCCAGAGCCAGCCTGATGCTGGCCAGTCACCAGAGAGGCTGCCACAGCAGCTGCACCCCAGACTGTGAGGCGAGCTCAGCTGAGCCCCCAGAGCCAGCCTGATGCTGGCCAGTCACCAGAGGAGCTGCCAGACCAGCTGTACCCGTGAGTGTGAGGCTAGCTCAGCTGAGCCCCCAGAGCCAGCATGATGCTGGCCAGTCACCAGAGAGGCTTCCAGAGCAGCTGTACCCGTGAGTGTGAGGCTAGCTCAGCTGAGCCCCCAGAGCCAGCCTGATGCTGGCCAGTCACCAGAGAGGCCGCTAGAGCAGCTGCACCCCAGACTGTGAGGCTAGCTCAGCTGAGCCCCCAGAGCCAGCCTGATGCTGGCCAGTCACCAGAGAGGCTGCCAGAGCAGCTGCACCCGTGAGTGTGAGGCTAGCTCAGCTGAGCCTCCAGAGCCAGCCTGTTGCCAGTGGCCAGTCACCAGAGAGGCTGCAAGAGCAGCTGCACCCCAGACTGTGAGGCTAGCTCAGCTGAGCCCCCAGAGCCAGCCTGATGCTGGCCAGTCACCAGAGAGGCTGCCAGAGCAGCTGCACCCCTGGCTGTGAGGCTAGCTTAGCTGAGCCCCCAAAGCCAGCCTGATGCTGGCCAGTCACCAGAGAGGCTGCCAGAGCAGCTGCACCCCTGACTGTGAGGCTAGCTCAGCTGAGCCCCCAGAGCCAGCCTGATGCTGGCCAGTCACCAGAGAGGCTTCCAGAGCACCTGGACCCGTGAGTGTGAGGCTAGCTCAGCTGCGCCCCCAGAGCCAGCCTGATGCTGGCCAGTCACCAGAGAGGCTGCCAGACCAGCTGTACCCGTGAGTGTGAGGCTAGCTCAGCTGACCCCCAGAGCCAGCCTGATGCTGGCCAGTCACCAGAGAGGCTGCAAGAGCAGCTGTACCCCAGACTGTGAGGCTAGCTCAGCTGAGCCCCCAGAGCCAGCCTGATGCTGGCCAGTCACCAGAGAGGCTGCCAGAGCAGCTGCACCCCTGACTGTGAGGCTAGCTCAGCTGAGCCCCCAGAGCCAGCCTGATGCCGGTGGCCAGTCACCAGAGAGGGGAGCCAGAGCAGCTGCACCCCAGACTGTGAGGCTAGCTCAGCTGAGCCTCCAGAGCCAGCCTGATGCTGGCCAGTCGCCAGAGAGGCTGCCAGAGCAGCTGCACCCCTGACTGTGAGGCTAGCTCAGCTGAGCCCCCAGAGCCAGCCTGATGCTGGCCAGTCACCAGAGAGGGGAGCCAGAGCAGCTGCACCCCAGACTGTGAGGCTATCTCAGCTGAGCCCCCAGAGCCAGCCTGATGCTGGTGGCCAGTCACCAGAGAGGCTGCCAGAGCAGCTGCACCCCTGACTGTGAGGCTAGCTCAGCTGAGCCCCCAGAGCCAGCCTGATGCTGGCCAGTCACCAGAGAGGCTGCCAGAGCAGCTGCACCCCTGGCTGTGAGGCTAGCTCAGCTGAGCCCCCAGAGCCAGCCTGATGCTGGCCAGTCACCAGAGAGGCTGCCACAGCAGCTGCACCCGTGAGTGTGAGGCTAGCTCAGCTGAGCCCCCAGAGCCAGCCTGATGCTGGCCAGTCACCAGAGAGGCTGCCAGAGCAGCAGCACCCGTGAGTGTGAGGCTAGCTCAGCTGAGCCCCCAGAGCCAGCCTGTTGCCTGTGGCCAGTCACCAGAGAGGCTGCCAGAGCAGCAGCACCCGTGAGTGTGAGGCTAGCTCAGCTGAGCCCCCAGAGCCAGCCTGATGCTGGCCAGTCACCAGAGAGGCTGCCAGAGCAGCAGCACCCGTGAGTGTGAGGCTAGCTCAGCTGAGCCCCCAGAGCCAGCCTGTTGCCAGTGGCCAGTCACCAGAGAGGCTGCAAGAGCAGCTGCACCCCAGACTGTGAGGCTAGCTCAGCTGAGCCCCCAGACCCAGCCTGATGCTGGCCAGTCACCAGAGAGGCTGCCAGACCAGCTGTACCCGTGAGTGTGAGGCTAGCTCAGCTGAGCCCCCAGAGCCAGCCTGATGCTGGCCAGTCACCAGAGAGGCTGCCACAGCAGCTGCACCCCAGACTGTGAGGCGAGCTCAGCTGAGCCCCCAGAGCCAGCCTGATGCTGGCCAGTCACCAGAGAGGCTGCCAGACCAGCTGTACCCGTGAGTGTGAGGCTAGCTCAGCTGAGCCCCCAGAGCCAGCCTTTTGCCTGTGGCCAGTCACCAGAGAGGCTGCCAGAGCAGCTGCACCCCTGGCTGTGAGGCTAGCTTAGCTGAGCCCCCAGAGCCAGCCTGATGCTGGCCAGTCACCAGAGAGGCTGCCAGAGCAGCTGCACCCCTGACTGTGAGGCTAGCTCAGCTGAGCCCCCAGAGCCAGCCTGATGCTGGCCAGTCACCAGAGAGGCTTCCAGAGCACCTGGACCCGTGAGTGTGAGGCTAGCTCAGCTGCGCCCCCAGAGCCAGCCTGATGCTGGCCAGTCACCAGAGAGGGGAGCCAGAGCAGCTGCACCCCAGACTGTGAGGCTATCTCAGCTGAGCCCCCAGAGCCAGCCTGATGCTGGTGGCCAGTCACCAGAGAGGCTGCCAGAGCAGCTGCACCCCTGACTGTGAGGCTAGCTCAGCTGAGCCCCCAGAGCCAGCCTGATGCTGGCCAGTCACCAGAGAGGCTGCCACAGCAGCTGCACCCCAGACTGTGAGGCGAGCTCAGCTGAGCCCCCAGAGCCAGCCTGATGCTGGCCAGTCACCAGAGAGGCTGCCAGACCAGCTGTACCCGTGAGTGTGAGGCTAGCTCAGCTGAGCCCCCAGAGCCAGCATGATGCTGGCCAGTCACCAGAGAGGCTTCCAGAGCAGCTGTACCCGTGAGTGTGAGGCTAGCTCAGCTGAGCCCCCAGAGCCCGCCTGATGCTGCCCAGTCACCAGAGAGGCTGCTAGAGCAGCTGCGCCCCTGACTGTGAGGCTAGCTCAGCTGAGCCCCCAGAGCCAGCCTGATGCTGGCCAGTCACCAGAGAGGCCGCTAGAGCAGCTGCACCCCTGACTGTAAGGCTAGCTCAGCTGAGCCCCCAGAGCCAGCCTGATGCTGGCCAGTCACCAGAGAGGCTGCCAGAGCAGCTGCACCCCTGACTGTGAGGCTAGCTCAGCTGAGCCCCCAGAGCCAGCCTGATGCTGGCCAGTCACCAGAGAGGCTGCCAGAGCAGCAGCACCCGTGAGTGTGAGGCTAGCTCAGCTGAGCCCCCAGAGCCAGCCTGTTGCCAGTGGCCAGTCACCAGAGAGGCTGCAAGAGCAGCTGCACCCCAGACTGTGAGGCTAGCTCAGCTGAGCCCCCAGAGCCAGCCTGATGCTGGCCAGTCACCAGAGAGGCTGCCAGAGCAGCTGCACCCCTGGCTGTGAGGCTAGCTTAGCTGAGCCCCCAGAGCCAGCCTGATGCTGGCCAGTCACCAGAGAGGCTGCCAGAGCAGCTGCACCCCTGACTGTGAGGCTAGCTCAGCTGAGCCCCCAGAGCCAGCCTGATGCTGGCCAGTCACCAGAGAGGCTTCCAGAGCACCTGGACCCGTGAGTGTGAGGCTAGCTCAGCTGCGCCCCCAGAGCCAGCCTGATGCTGGCCAGTCACCAGAGAGGCTGCCAGACCAGCTGTACCCGTGAGTGTGAGGCTAGCTCAGCTGACCCCCAGAGCCAGCCTGATGCTGGCCAGTCACCAGAGAGGCTGCAAGAGCAGCTGCACCCCAGACTGTGAGGCTAGCTCAGCTGAGCCCCCAGAGCCAGCCTGATGCTGGCCAGTCACCAGAGAGGCTGCCAGAGCAACTGCACCCCTGACTGTGAGGCTAGCTCAGCTGAGCCTCCAGAGCCAGCCTGATGCTGGCCAGTCGCCAGAGAGGCTGCCAGAGCAGCTGCACCCCTGACTGTGAGGCTAGCTCAGCTGAGCCCCCAGAGCCAGCCTGATGCTGGCCAGTCACCATAGAGGCGAGCCAGAGCACCTGGACCCGTGAGTGTGAGGCTAGCTCAGCTGAGCCCCCAGAGCCAGCCTGATGCTGGCCAGTCACCAGAGAGGGGAGCCAGAGCAGCTGCACCCCAGACTGTGAGGCTATCTCAGCTGAGCCCCCAGAGCCAGCCTGATGCTGGTGGCCAGTCACCAGAGAGGCTGCCAGAGCAGCTGCACCCCTGACTGTGAGGCTAGCTCAGCTGAGCCCCCAGAGCCAGCCTGATGCTGGCCAGTCACCGGAGAGGCTGCCAGAGCAGCTGCACCCCAGACTGTGAGGCTAGCTCAGCTGAGCCCCCAGAGCCAGCCTGATGCTGGCCAGTCACCAGAGAGGCTGCCACAGCAGCTGCACCCGTGAGTGTGAGGCTAGCTCAGCTGAGCCCCCAGAGCCAGCCTGATGCTGGCCAGTCACCAGAGAGGCTGCCAGAGCAGCTGCACCCCAGACTGTGAGGCGAGCTCAGCTGAGCCCCCAGAGCCAGCCTGATGCTGGCCAGTCACCAGAGAGGCTGCCAGAGCAGCTGCACCCCTGGCTGTGAGGCTAGCTTAGCTGAGCCCCCAGAGCCAGCCTGATGCTGGCCAGTCACCAGAGAGGCTGCCAGAGCAGCTGCACCCCTGACTGTGAGGCTAGCTCAGCTGAGCCCCCAGAGCCAGCCTGATGCTGGCCAGTCACCAGAGAGGCTTCCAGAGCACCTGAACCCGTGAGTGTGAGGATAGCTCAGCTGCGCCCCCAGAGCCAGCCTGATGCTGGCCAGTCACCAGAGAGGCTTCCAGAGCACCTGGACCCGTGAGTGTGAGGCTAGCTCAGCTGAGCCCCCAGAGCCAGCCTGATGCTGGCCAGTCACCAGAGAGGCTGCCAGAGTAGCTGCACCCCTGACTGTGAGGCTAGCTCAGCTGAGCCCCCAGAGCCAGCCTGATGCCGGTGGCCAGTCACTGGAGACGCTGCCAGAGCAGCTGCACCCCTGACTGTGAGGCGAGCTCAGCTGAGCCCCCAGAGCCAGCCTGATGCTGGCCAGTCACCAGAGAGGCTGCCAGAGCAGCTGCACCCGTGACTGTGAGGCTAGCTCAGCTGAGCCCCCAGAGCCAGCCTGATGCCTGTGGCCAGTCACCAGAGAGGCTGCCAGAGCAGCTGCACCCAAGACTGTGAGGCTAGCTCTGCTGAGCCCAGAGCGAGCCTGATGCCGGTGGCCAGTCACCAGAGAGGCTGCCAGAGCAGCTGCACCTGTGAGTGTGAGGCTAGCTCGGCTGAGCCCCCAGAGCCAGCCTGATGCTGGCCAGTCACCAGAGAGGCTGCCACAGCAGCTGCACCACAGACTGTGAGGCGAGCTCAGCTGAGCCCCCAGAGCCAGCCTGATGCTGGCCAGTCACCAGAGAGGCTGCCAGAGCAGCTGCACCCCTGGCTGTGAGGCTAGCTCAGCTGAGCCCCCAGAGCCAGCCTGATGCTGGCCAGTCACCAGAGAGGCTGCCAGAGCAGCTGCACCCCTGGCTGTGAGGCTAGCTCAGCTGAGCCCCCAGAGCCAGCCTGATGCTGGCCAGTCACCAGAGAGGCTGCCAGAGCAGCTGCACCCCTGGCTGTGAGGCTAGCTTAGCTGAGCCCCCAGAGCCAGCCTGATGCTGGCCAGTCACCAGAGAGGCTGCCAGAGCAGCTGCACCCCTGACTGTGAGGCTAGCTCAGCTGAGCCCCCAGAGCCAGCCTGATGCTGGCCAGTCACCAGAGAGGCTTCCAGAGCACCTGGACCCGTGAGTGTGAGGCTAGCTCAGCTGCGCCCCCAGAGCCAGCCTGATGCTGGCTAGTCACCAGAGAGGCTGCCAGACCAGCTGTACCCGTGAGTGTGAGGCTAGCTCAGCTGAGCCCCCAGAGCCAGCCTGATGCTGGCCAGTCACCAGAGAGGCTGCCAGAGCAGCTGCACCCCTGACTGTGAGGCTAGCTCAGCTGAGCCCCCAGAGCCAGCCTGATGCCGGTGGCCAGTCACCAGAGAGGGGAGCCAGAGCAGCTGCACCCCAGACTGTGAGGCTAGCTCAGCTGAGCCTCCAGAGCCAGCCTGATGCTGGCCAGTCGCCAGAGAGGCTGCCAGAGCAGCTGCACCCCTGACTGTGAGGCTAGCTCAGCTGAGCCCCCAGAGCCAGCCTGATGCTGGCCAGTCACCATAGAGGCGAGCCAGAGCACCTGGACCCGTGAGTGTGAGGCTAGCTCAGCTGAGCCCCCAGAGCCAGCCTGATGCTGGCCAGTCACCAGAGAGGGGAGCCAGAGCAGCTGCACCCCAGACTGTGAGGCTATCTCAGCTGAGCCCCCAGAGCCAGCCTGATGCTGGTGGCCAGTCACCAGAGAGGCTGCCAGAGCAGCTGCACCCCTGACTGTGAGGCTAGCTCAGCTGAGCCCCCAGAGCCAGCCTGATGCTGGCCAGTCACCAGAGAGGCTGCCAGACCAGCTGTACCCGTGAGTGTGAGGCTAGCTCAGCTGAGCCCCCAGAGCCAGCCTGATGCTGGCCAGTCACCAGAGAGGCTTCCAGAGCAGCTGTACCCGTGAGTGTGAGGCTAGCTCAGCTGAGCTCCCAAAGCCAGCCTGATGCTGGCCAGTCACCAGAGAGGCTGCCAGAGCAGCTGCACCCGTGAGTGTGAGGCTAGCTCAGCTGAGCCTCCAGAGCCAGCCTGTTGCCAGTGGCCAGTCACCAGGGAGGCTGCAAGAGCAGCTGCACCCGTGAGTGTGAGGCTAGCTCAGCTGAGCCCCCAGAGCCAGCCTGATGCTGGCCAGTCACCGGAGAGGCTTCCAGAGCAGCTGCACCCCAGACTGTGAGGCTAGCTCGGCTGAGCCCCCAGAGCCGCCTGATGCTGGCCAGTCACCGGAGAGGCTGCCAGAGCAGCTGCACCCCAGACTGTGAGGCGAGCTCAGCTGAGCCCCCAGAGCCAGCCTGATGCTGGTGGCCAGTCACCAGAGAGGCTGCCAGAGCAGCTGCACCCCTGACTGTGAGGCTAGCTCAGCTGAGCCCCCAGAGCCAGCCTGATGCTGGCCAGTCACCAGAGAGGCTGCCAGACCAGCTGTACCCGTGAGTGTGAGGCTAGCTCAGCTGAGCCCCCAGAGCCAGCCTGATGCTGGCCAGTCACCAGAGAGGCTTCCAGAGCAGCTGTACCCGTGAGTGTGAGGCTAGCTCAGCTGAGCCCCCAGAGCCAGCCTGATGCTGGCCAGTCACCAGAGAGGCTGCCAGAGCAGCTGCACCCGTGAGTGTGAGGCTAGCTCAGCTGAGCCTCCAGAGCCAGCCTGTTGCCAGTGGCCAGTCACCAGAGAGGCTGCAAGAGCAGCTGCACCCCAGACTGTGAGGCTAGCTTAGCTGAGCCCCCAGAGCCAGCCTGATGCTGGCCAGTCACCAGAGAGGCTGCCAGAGCAGCTGCACCCCTGACTGTGAGGCTAGCTCAGCTGAACCCCCAGAGCCAGCCTGATGCTGGCCAGTCACCAGAGAGGCTTCCAGAGCACCTGGACCCGTGAGTGTGAGGCTAGATCAGCTGCGCCCCCAGAGCCAGCCTGATGCTGGCCAGTCACCAGAGAGGCTGCCAGACCAGCTGTACCCGTGAGTGTGAGGCTAGCTCAGCTGAGCCCCCAGAGCCAGCCTGATGCTGGCCAGTCACCAGAGAGGCTGCCAGAGCAGCTGCACCCCTGACTGTGAGGCTAGCTCAGCTGAGCCTCCAGAGCCTGCCTGATGCCGGTGGCCAGTCACCAGAGAGGCTGCAAGAGCAGCTGCACCCCAGACTGTGAGGCTAGCTCAGCTGAGCCCCCAGAGCCAGCCTGATGCTGGCCAGTCACCAGAGAGGCTGCCAGAGCAGCTGCACCCCTGACTGTGAGGCTAGCTCAGCTGAGCCCCCAGAGCCAGCCTGATGCCGGTGGCCAGTCACCAGAGAGGGGAGCCAGAGCAGCTGCACCCCAGACTGTGAGGCTAGCTCAGCTGAGCCCCCAGAGCCAGCCTGATGCCGGTGGCCAGTCATAAGAGAGTCTGCCAGAGCAGCTGCACCCGTGAGTGTGAGGCTAGCTCATCTGAGCCTCCAAAGCCAGCCTGATGCGCGCCAGTCACCAGAGAGGCTGCCAGAGCAGCTGTAGCCCTGACTGTGAGGCTAGCTCAGCTGAGCCCCCAGAGCCAGCCTGATGCCGGTGGCCAGTCACCGGAGAGGCTGCCAGAGCAGCTGCACCCCTGACTGTGAGGCGAGCTCAGCTGCGCCCCCAGAGCCAGCCTGATGCTGGCCAGTCACCAGAGAGGCTGCCAGACCAGCTGTACCCGTGAGTGTGAGGCTTGCTCAGCTGAGCCCCGAGAGCCAGCCTGATGCTGGCCAGTCACCAGAGAGGCTGCCAGAGCAGCTGGACCCCAGACTGTGAGGCTAGCTCAGCTGAGCCCTCAGAGCCAGCCTGATGCCGGTGGCGAGTCACCAGAGTGGCTGCCAGAGCAGCTGCACCCCTGACTGTGAGGCTAGCTCAGCTGAGCCCCCAGAACCAGCCTGATGCCGGTGCCCAGTCACCAGAGAGGCTGCCAGGCGCTGGTGGGTATGGAATTGGGCAGCTGCTCTCGCTAGCCCACTGCACATTGTAACGGTAAGTATGTGCCTAGCCCTGGAGTGAGGGGCATAACTTCATTCAGCTGCGGGAAATAACAATGTGCTCATCTGCCAAGTTCAACACACACAGACTGATGGATACGGTACTCCCACCAGATGAAAACAAGTTTGGCCAGAGCCTCTTGGGCCCCTAATAGCCAGCTGTCTGTCAGTCAGTACAGTCGGTGTCGGTATAATGTTTTTAATGATATACTTCTGGCCCGGACCCCTGAGAAGGAACTGCTGCTAACGGGCGTTGCGCCCACTGGAATGCCAGTGCACATCTGGAGTGGTGCCCCCCTCGACACGTGCTGTCCTGCTTCTCTGTGTGAGTTGGAGGGGGGTGAGGGGTCAGCTGTTTGCCCGATGGTCGGTGTGAACTTACTGTGTCTTTAAAAGGCACAAGCCACGTCCGGGCCTGCTCTGAACCTGCCAGTGTGCCAAGACATGAGCTCTCACCACACATTCTACAGCACTGCAGACAGAGAGGAGCATCGCCCCTGTGCCAGCCTGCCCTCACTCTGGGCCAGCAACTCTCACTCCCATCTCCATCAGCAACTGCCCTCAGCAGCCATCAGGGTGTGGAGACCACAGACTGCTCAGCAACAGCGGCAGCCCAAGGCAGACATTACTGTTCTAAGCACGGATCCTGACTGAATGACTTGGTAAGTCAAAGGGCACTCTGAGAATTATTGTCCCCACTTTTGTCTGGTGGCAGTTTTGACTGATCGTAAAGTAGCACAGAGGGTTCATGTACCTGCTGCAGCAAAGAATCTGTATCAGAGAACTGTATTATATGAGGATACCGCCGTGGGTTACTGCCTTTGTCACATACATTCTTTTGTTACTAGTGATTCAGCCCCACATGGAGCTGAGATGGTTTGGGGTGCTTTGATTAAAAATTATTTGTGGGTTTAAAAGCACTTGCATTATATGTGCCCAGAAATGTTTAGGCAAAAATAAACATGTCAAGATAACTCCAATGATTATTTTTCCTGCTGGAGAGAGATCAAAGTTTTGTGTAGTGGCAGTCTGATTCACCATTAAGTAGCTCAGAACACCATCAGCATATCACAGAACTGCATTTTATGTGGCTCAGTTCAGTGGGTTACTGCTTTTTTCATGGGGCACTAGGTTAGTGCCCCGCCACAGCAGGTGCTTTGCAGCAGTTTTAGGATCTTCTTAGAGTTTCTTATTGCTCAAATGTGTATAATTTCTGATATTTATCTGTCTCCATGGACTTCATTGCTTGATTTTGCTCTCAAGAAAGTGTCACTCATAGTCGTTGAAATTAAACTCATGATTAAACTGAAATTATGAAAAAGTCATACATAGCAATCTGAAACCTTGGTTGCAATGAATAATTGGACCTGCACCTTGAACCCAGAACCACTAGAGTGACTCGAAAGACTTGCTGGCTGACCTTTTGATTAAAGCCTCAAGGACAGAACAGACTCCAACGACCTTGAACTCAGCACCTGGACTTTGGTATCTGGGAGTCCTGCCCCCCTCTCCCTCCAAAGTGTTCCACCCCAGTCGTGGACCCTTAAATGGGGGCCTGAAGGAGCTTTGCAGACCATCTTTGTGCCCTGAAGAACTGATGCATTTTCTGTGCTGCGCGCCACAACCCCAGCAGAACCGAACATCTCCTCGCTGTGTGGCACAACTCCAGCAGCACCAACACATCACCTCTGCTGCCTGGTGCTTTCCTGACACAGGACTTTGCATTGCAGCCAGTTGAAACCACCACTGCATGACGCGTCTCCAAGAAAGGACTTTGCATCACCACTGCTGCTCTCTGGAGCCACTGCTGCATGACGCGTCTTCATCACAGCTTCATCAGAATCACCTCTTTGCAACGCATCTCCATGCAAGGATCTCACATCGCCTACTGCTGCTTCCTAGAACAGCCGCTGCATGACACATCTCCTCGCAAGGACCTCGGATCGCCTCAGCTGCATGAAATATCATTGTGTATCTCTTCACAAGCAGGATTGGGGTACATTTTACAGTGGACCTAACTGGGTCCCTGTAGCCAGCTGGGTGCATCGCGGTTGGCCTGAACTTGGGATTTTGTTCCGGTTTACTGCAACCAGATATAGTAGGCGCTCTGCGCTTTTTGAAGCTAGTTTTACTTTAAAACTGCTTATCTCTGGTTCTGGTCTTTGGATTTTCCCATTTTGGTCTTGTTTTATTTATTAAATGATACTTTATTTTGCTATGTTAGTGTGTTGTTTTTTTTTACTTTACTACTGTTTGAAGTGCTCCATAAACACTTTACACATTGCCTCTAAGTGAATCCTGTTTTTGTCAAGCTAGCATAGGTTTGAGCACAGGTTAATTTGGGGTTTGCTTGGGACTTCTCCTAACTGACATTTTTGTTGGGTTTCATTCCGTCAACCAGTAACTCAATTTCTTATACAAGTAGTCCTAGCTCCTTGATAGACCTAGGTAAAAAAATATTGTTTTGTGGAGATTTTTATTTTTTATATGTGTTTCGTATTATTAGAGAAGTAATTTAGCTTGGGTAGACATTGCTAATCCGGCTGAATTTTTCTGGATGACATTTTCAAAAATGGTGGATGTGTTGCAATGCTGATGTAATATTTTAGGAACCATTTTCTAAAATGGCAGCTCTATGATGATGTGTTTAAGCCATCATATTGGTAATTTTTTTACAATTGTTTTTGTTTCAGGTTTTACGTAGATTTAAATTCGTAAACATGAACAACCCAGGTGGTAGCTGAAAATCTGTACCTCCTGAGAGAGTGTTGCTAACTACAAAATCGGAGTACTCCTTCAACAAAGAAAAAGGTGTCATATGCCTACCTAATCTGAAAGAAAAGCTAACATCAACTGCTACTGGACAGAAGAGAGTTCAAGATGCTGCAGAAATACGACAAGACAAAGTTCACATAAGAGGGAAACTGATGAGTGAAGAGGATCAAATATTTTATCATTGTAACAACAAGCGCTACAAGTCCTATACAATGGAAAAAAGACTGGAAAAAACTGTAAACAAAATAGCAGAAACCAGTGAATCATAACAAGAATCTGAGTCTTCTGAGAAAGTGACAACAACCAAACCCAATGCACATCCTCTTAGAAGATCCATGGCTACCTTTCGTCCGCCTCCAACAACCGATCAGAAAGATGAGGATCTTCAATGTTTTATCTGTGGTTTAGCCAGGACAAAGGGATTGAGGAAAGAACAAAATACAGAGTATGTAAGTCTCTAAGGGCAAACATTTATCTGCAGCTACTTTCTTCTGATGGAGCGAGGTTCAGAATAAAATTTTGTCCTGACTCGCAAAGTTAAACTTCCATAATAAATAATCGTATTAACTGATTTGTGGTGAATTATTAACCAACCTAGATTAAAATGCATTTACATGACACGTGGGACTAATATATGTGCTCTTTGTTGCATTTGTAAGTATGTCGAAAATAATAAACTAACCTTGTCTATTGTCTTTGTCAGAATTAAATGCGGCTGTTTTAATTAATGGCATGTGCTTATTAATGTGCTTATGTTAAGTCTTTCTGTCTTATATGTGGCATGAGTTTGTAGAGAATGATGTGGTTTGTGCTTAAGCTAGGTAACATTTATTAATGGGTTAATAATTAGCAATGGGGGTGGGAAACAGAATGGGTCTCAATTCTCTAATTAATTAAATGTTTTGTGTTTGTTTGAATACTAGTTACCGAGAGGGGCCTGAGGCCTAGTGTTTTAAGATGGTGCTTAGAATCCTGTCCAGAGTGGAGCCTGCACGTATTCGGAGATGGAAACATTTGCCACATCGACAGTTGCTAAAGAAATACTGATGAATGACTCTTGTGCAGGATGTGTTCTGAGAATGACAAAATCAAGGACAGGATGAGGCAAATCTGCCAAGTTAAGGAAGCAACGAACTGATATTCAATAAATTGTTGCATTTCCGAGGAAGCTGGAGTCGCATGATTGAGAGGACAATGGTGTTTTAGAAAGCTCGACTTTTGGATTGAAAAAGAGGTGATGATCTCACATGGACTGACATCTGTCAGCCAATTGGAACTTTGGATGGCAGGAAAAAGAATACTTTTAGCGGAGATTAGCTAGTCAGAGAAGGTATAAAACTTGACCCCTTTGACATGAGGGCGCCTCTCGCTTTCCGATTCCAGATGGGCGTGCCGTGCAGATGAACTTTCTTTGCGCACGTAAGGATTAAAGGCCTAAATGATTTTTCCCTTACAGGTGGAGCAAAGAATAGTTAGGGAAATAGCTTGAGGGATTGGAAACTGTTATTTGCCTTAATCATGCTAACTGATTTGCTTTGAATTGTTAGTCAAATTGATCATTCCTCATTATATGCTGCTTATTTGCCAATAAAGTAATGACTTATTAAAGAAGATGCTTTTTCTTCGAATATTAAGGTTTAATAAAATTAGATTTTTGAAACGAAAAGCTGGTCTTGTTTATTCATGGTCTAGTTACTATCAGCTGATCCATTTACCTAGTGACTTAATTAATATATGCATAAAAACCATGGTAAGAAATGATAAACTGCAGTTGTATATAAATGTGTAAATAGGTTCTGATTAATTAGGTCACATGATTCAGTTGCCCAAAATTGTCTCGGTTATTAATGGGCCTTGTGAGTTTGTGGTATATAAATAAATTATTACCGGATCTATTTTTGACTATAATCAATAAACAGGTAGCTCAATAAATAAGAGTCAAGATTCGAGGTAGTTGGAGTTGACAGGCTTTAATCAAGCATAAAGGACAGGAACAGGACAGCCTGTACGGGAATAGGATGGCAGGGCCCGACAGCTGTCGGGGCAGGATCTGGGAATTGGCTAGCAAACTTTAATATCCGTGCACAATATTTATAGTTAAACAAAATACATTGCATTCAATACAGTAGGCGTAGCGGTAGGCGGGGTTTGTAGCAGTCGCGAAAGATAAGGGCAACATGATGTAACAAGAAGGCGTGTACAGGGCGTATACATAGACATGTGATGTAAACGTAACAGAATATGTCATAAAAGGGGCGGAAACATGGAGGGGGCTACCTGAGCAGCTGGGACCTCTAACCTAGTGGTGCGCGCAAACTGACAATGACGTGTTACTAGGGAGAACTGGGGGCTATGACTTCTGCACTAGAAGAGGAGACTAAAGTCTGGAGTGTCAGAACGACATGTACCCAGGCATATCTAGTATCTAGTGTTTAGAGTACATGTTGATAGAATCCAAAAGTTATCAGAGTAAAGGCTAACAGACATTAAGACTGGTGCATGCATAATTCTACATGTAGTGCGTGTGCGAGGAATATTCTATGAATATTAATACAGTATTTCTCTTACATGGAGACATAAAGGCTAGACCATGACGGAAACTATTGATGCGATTCAGTAGCTTAGGAATGCAGAGAAGGAGGGCTGAACTGATAACTAGAAACATAACATACTCTTGGCAGACTGGGAGGCAGAGCCAGGCCGAGCCGGGCACTGCGAGGCATGAAAGTAAGCTAAGGGTCAGGGATACAGGTGGGGGCTGTATCGCTCCTCGGAGAGGGTTCAGGAAACAGGAGCTGAATCTGAGTCCGGGCCCTTTTGAGGCCTAGAAACGGGGATAATTCAATGAATTAACGTGCACACTGTGAAATGTGACAACGTAGCTTTGCATAGGCCTAATATTCGTTGTATTCACGAGGACTGGAAACTGACATACTAGAGATGGACACAACTGTAATTGCGTCTTTAATCGGTCAGAGGGGAATACATGCATATCGATCATGCACATATGACATAAGATGGGGAACACGTAGGCACATACAACATGGCAAAATTTACTTTTCCACATTCCCTCCTTGTGCCCTACGTTTCCATCAGGAAACATCAATATTCATGATACCATCTATCATTTCATATAGCATCATTTGCTCGTCTCGAATTGTCTTGGAACGGGATTTAGGACTAGGAATACAAGAGGGAGCGCACATGCCGCAAATCGCAGGGCCACATTGTATACAGAGGCAGCAACTGAATATGATCATTACTGCAATACCTAGGAATGACAATACTTTCCATCCCCAAGCAGATATAATACTCCAGAGCTAACCGGACCATGTCCAGGTGCCTGGATTCTGGTGTAACTGATGGGCAATTTTATGAAGTCTGGTTATAGCTGAATAAACAGACGGCGCGTTATTAGGAATGAAAATGCAGCAGCTAGATCCGATGACTCTACATGCTCCTCCTCTATCGGCCAGTATGACGTCAAGAACGAGACGATTTTGGAGCACGACAAATCTCATAGCAGATTGCTCTTCAGTTAAGTTACCTAGAGCAGACGTAGTCTCATTCACTACTGCTTCAAGGGTTCTAGTTAGTCTACGTATTAACTTACTATTCTGGATAGGTCCTATAAAGAAGAAGAAACCTTTATTAAAGTCTGTATACTGTTCTAGAGTAGTTTCAGTTTGATCGACTATTGGGGACTCAATCTCCCTTCTATGTCTGACGTGTACTAGATGTGTGTTTCTGTGATAATCAGATGGGGCTAGAAAAACTGGTGGCAGTAGGAAGGCAATGTAACATGTTCCATCCCAATCGAGGGGCAGACGAACATATGCGGTCTGACCACAAACAAAATAAGAATGACGTGAAGCTTTGAAAATAGATTTCCCACTGTCACTATACTCGACAGTAGTAGTACAATCACTATGTCCTACATGTGCGGAACCATTTTTTCTGACACATAATTCGCCTTTGACTGGTAGTACTGAAATAGCAGGTAAGTCTGGAGTAGTATCAGACTGAACATTCAGGACCATAAAATTCGAAGAATAATTACCTAAATTATAAACTTCATTTTCTAGATCTAACCCTGTTCTATGGGGGAGACCTTGCTTGTCTGGAAAACATGTTCTATTCAGAAGGGACATATCATTGGAAGATGACGTTAACGTGGACCATGCTCCACACGAACCATTATGTGAAAACGGATAAGGAAAGAGTGGCAGAACTCCCTTCGGTGTCTGAAAAGGGGGGAGTCGACCACACACCCAACAATTCGTAGCATTGCTGGTCTGGTGTGAATAGTGTAACATTCTTACAAATGTATTATTTCGCATGGCAAGACGATAGGATAACTCGTGAGGAGGCAGATCACTAAATGTGTGCTCTACTGTAGCATTAGAAAACTTATTTACATGAGAAATTGGAAAACATAAATGTAATGCATAACTTGTGCAGGTAACCATTAAACTTAAAAACAATAAGAAACTTAGAAAAACGATACATCTTATAGAGTATTGACTAACTCTCTCACTATGGGGGTCTATCTCATACATGTCAGAAACCTGTCTAACCGTTTCACCCGAGAGGGACTTAGACAATTAAACTGGCTGACTTATTTTACTAGACCGGAGCTTTAACTTATACTCCTGTTGCGGAGTTTTCTCTAACAGAGGAACTTTCAGTTCAGGATTCAGATCCGAATCTGGTTTCAGGCAGTCTTTAGAAATGGAACAGTCCTTAGAAAATGTTTTTTCTCGAACTCCATGGAACTTCTTTATATGGGACAGATGGACCCACCCCTTGCGGCCTTCCAACTTCACGGCCGTGCGGGTGGTCAGGAGGACAAGTCGCGGCTCTTTCCAACGAGGCTCCAGCGGACTTGAACGATCAAAGTTCCTTACAAGGACAAGGTCGCCTGGAATGACCTCATGCGGTTTCACTTCGGTATTGTCTGGAAATGCAGCGGCAACCTGTGAATGACAAGAGTGTAGGGCAGACATCAAGGAAGCTAGGTAATCTGTCAACATATTACTGGAAACATCTGTAATATTGCGGGGTCTAGGTGTACCCCACATGTTTGGGGGGCGGCCGAATACGACCTCATAAGGGGACAGACCTGATCTGGAATGTGCAACCATCCTCATGAAGAATAAAGCAACTGGCAGGGCAACTAGCCAGTCTACACCTTTCTCTTTACATGTCTTGGCAATACGGATTTTCAGGGTCTGATTATGTCTCTCTACGAGACCGGCTGCTTCAGGATGGCGCACACAATGGAACTTCCACTGGTACCCTAACAAAAGGGAAACATGTTTCATTAACTTGGATG
Source organism: Lissotriton vulgaris (assembly GCF_964263255.1). Taxonomy (NCBI): domain Eukaryota; kingdom Metazoa; phylum Chordata; class Amphibia; order Caudata; family Salamandridae; genus Lissotriton; species Lissotriton vulgaris. Next base: position 136,638 of record NW_028241688.1, on the reverse strand, counting down.
AGAATGGCTGGCCGTTATCAGAATACACGACCCTAGGGAGTCCATAACGGGGAAAGAATTCACGAACCAGCTGCTTGGCAGTGGTCGCGGCTGTGTAATCTGGAACTGGATATGCTTCTGTCCACCTGGACAAAGCGCATACGACTACAAGGACATACTTGAAACCTCGACATCGCTCCATCTGAATATAATCCATCTGGAGGACTTCAAAAGGGTGGTCAGGGGGTTGGAATCCACCTTGTTCCACCGGGACACTTTTACCTGGATTGAATTGGCAACATATCATACAAGTACAGACTTTCTGCTTGGCTGCAGCTCGCAAATGCTTGTTGAACCAAAGGTTCTGTATACTGTCTAACATGGCTTTTTCTCCTAGATGTGCTGGACTATGTGCGGTATTGATAATGACTTGAACCATGGAGTCGGGGAGAAACCATGTGGCTTTTCCCTTCGTCACCCATCCCTGATCTGTCTGGACCTCTCCTTGTTCGGACCATTTCTTGATTTCTTCGGGAGTAGCATGTAACTGTATGTCTATGACATCTTGTGTAGGGTCCTTAACTGTCATACATGTAGTCTGTTCTGGAATGAGTGTCTGTGTCTTGTTAACTGGAATGTCTGGTGTCTGAGCTGTAAGCTTGGCTGTTCGATCTGCTAGATCGTTACCTTGGGAAATAATGTCAGTAACTTTCGTATGTGCTTTGCACTTCATGATAGCAATAGCTGTCGGTAAATGTATTGCATCTAACAGAGCTTGAATGAGGAGACCATGCTGAATCTTGGTTCCATGAGAAGTCATGAAACCTCTCTCCTGCCAGAGCACTCCGAAGTCGTGTACAACTCCGAATGCGTAACGTGAATCTGTGTATATGTTTACTTTCAGGTCCTTGGCACGTATGCAGGCTTGGGTCAGAGCAACTAGCTCTGCTGCTTGAGCAGACAGGGTGTCAATACGATGTGTTTCTATAACTTCGGTTTCAGTAGTCACTGCATACGCGGCTACTAGTTCTCCTGTACTAGTTCTCATACATGAACCGTCCACATAAAGTGTCAGGTCGGGATTAGGTAATGCAATGTCTGTCAGGTCTTGTCTTGGCTTAGTCATGGTGTTAACAACTTCCACACAGTCATGTGTGGCAGGATTTGAAGTAACTGACGGTAACAGTGTAGCAGGATTTAGAACGTTGCAGCGTCTGATTTCTATGTGTGGCTGGAACAGTGTCAGTTCATAACCTGTTAAACGTGCAATTGTCAAGTGCTGAGTCTGTGTTCGGTTTAAAAGAACTTCCACGGAGTGTGGAACTTGTACTGTCAGGGAATGTCCTAACACTATGGAATCACTTTGTCTGATAGCTAGAGCTGTGGCTGCAACTGACTTGAGGCACACAGGCAGAGCCTGGGCTACTGGATCTAATGTGCTCGAAAAATAAGCACAGGGCTTGTACTGTCCTGCTTGATCTTGTGTGAGAACAGATAATGCAGTACCATCACGTTCTGTGACAAAAAGTGTAAAAGGCTTACTGTAGTTCGGTGTAGCTAGAACAGGTGCTTGGCATAAGGCTTTCTTTAATTCATTAAAAACAAGTGTATGTTCCTGGGTCCAAGGGAGGACAGTCGATACGGCTGCCTCCTGTGTCGTTAACTGTATCAGTGGCTTGGCTAGAAATGCATACTGAGGAATCCATTGTCTGCAGTAAGAAGTGAGGCCAATAAAAGCACGTACCTCCTTCTGTGTCTTGGGCTGTGGAAGACTCGCTATCAACTGGATACGGTCTGGTGTCAACTGCCTACCCCACTTGGACAGCAAGTGGCCTAAGTAGATCACTTGCTGGACACAGAACTGAAGCTTCGAAGGGGACACCTTGTGCCCCATCTCGGCTAGGAAATACAAAACTGTAAGTGACGCTCGCTCGCAGTCACGTTCAGAACGGGCTGTGATCAGTAGATCATCAACATACTGGAGCAGGGCAGTGTCAGTTGGCATGTGAATATTGTCTAGTTGCCTCTTAAGTGCTTGACTGTAAATAATAGGACTTTCTGTGAAACCTTGAGGAGCTCGTGTGAATTTATAGCTCCTTCCATTTAAACAAAAACCGAAAAGGTACTGGCTGTCTGGATGAATGGGGACACTAAAAAATGCATTCTTGAGGTCTATAACAGTAAAAAATGTAGCTTCAGAATCTATAGCTGTCAATAGGGATGAAATATCTGGGACTACTGGATACTGGGGTATGATACATTTATTAAGTTCTCGAAGGTCAATCACTAATCGATATACTGGAGGTGCATTTGGATCAGTACGTTTCATGACTGGGATGATAGGAGAATTACATACATTGGAGTCAGTTTCTACAACCACTCCTTGAGCAATAAGCTCGTCAATAATCTTGGATAAGGCTGCTACAGCCTCAGGTGGCAATCTGTACTGTCTGATTCGTGGCAAGACTATACCTTGCTTGAGGGTCACACGATGGGTGTGATTTGCATAAAACCTACATCAGTTGGACCTTGCGCCCATAAATGCTGTGGAACATTCAGTAGTCTTGGATCAAAATCACGTAATACATAGTGACCTTTGAAGTCTCTTAAAAACAATCGGATTCCTTCTGGGGAACAGCAAATAACTGCACCTAATTCTTTCAATGTTTTAATGCCTAACAAATTTTCTGGACATGACTTCGTAAGTAACAAATCAGTAGTTCGGGACAATGGACCAACTTCTAGAGTAACTGGTTTTGAAATCTCATTCACAATAGGCTTTCCTGAAAATCCAAGGGAAACATTTCTAGAGCCTGAGAGCGGAGCCCCTGGAACCTCGTCATGACTGATAGTAGTCCTACTTGCCCCTTATCAATCAAAAACTTTCTGTCTTTCCCTAATACTTGACTGTGCACATAGGGACCCTCTTGATCTACAGGTATCTCGATGAGAGGCAAGCCTACCTCCCTCTCTAGGCTGTTTCATGAATATGGTTGATACTCTGGATACTCTGACTGAGCATACTGGTACATCTGCTGTGTAACATGCTGTGTTGCAGCGATAGGCTGCGGTGCTGGAACTGTCTGTTGTGCATTCTGTGGTGACTGAGAAGTCTGTGAAACTTGTTCTTGTCTAGGCGGACGTGGTCTTTCTTTAGTTTTACCAGTTGCTATGTTGTGTTTCAGAACTGCACACTCGTTTATGAAATGACCTGGCTGTTTACAATAATTGCAAGTCCCTTTAACGGGAGCTGCAGGATGACTGACTTGATTCGGACCCCTCTTCTGACTGTCTTGTGGAACAGATTGTGCAACTAGTACTTTCATTTTCGTGTCTTTCATACGTCTCCTTTCGTGTTCTTGCTCTTCCCTGATTCTGTTCTGGTGATACTGGAGCATCTGTAACATTTGTGACGGGGTACTAGCTTGCCAAGTACTTTCGACTTTCAAAACAGGATTTTTAACTTGTGGACTTGAATTCTCGACTAGTTTGGTAACAAAAAGATGAGGGTATGACTCGCTACTTGTCTTCAAACCACTGTTAATAATAAAACATTTTTCAAATCTAGAATAAAAATCACTAGTATCTTCATCCTGTTTCTGTTTACATGCTGAGATTGCATCCCAATCTTCCTTTTTCGTGGCTAGTAACCTTGGCAAAACTTGTATCAATAACTCGGGCAATTCTTTACATTTGTCCCCAAGACCGGTACCTGGTACTCGTATATTATCTTCAGCTTCTAGAGCTGTCCAATCGATCTTTTTCTCTCCCACCTCCCATTCTTTTTCCTTGAGTTTTTCATATACCCCTGCGGGCAACAGGACCTTTAACATTTTAATAATATCTGGATACGTGTATTCTCCCATACGGAGCATGTCTTTTAATTCTCGATGGAACCCTGCTGGGTCTTTGTCGTGACAGGGAATTAATTTCTTCATCTCTAAGAGTTCCATCTTTGTAATAGGGGTGTAAACAAATACTCGTTGCATTTCACCACCCGGTGTCCTAACTGGGTGTACTTCTCGTAACGGATGCTGTCTATACATGTAAAATGGTTTACTTTCTGGAGGTGAGACATGAACAAAATGCGGATTCAGAAACGTTCGATATTTGTGGCGCTGTTCTAGAATGACACTAATTAAATCGGTACCTAAACCTTTCCATCTATACTGGAGTAACTCGTTCAGGACATCATGTAACGGACCTGGATCAGAATGCTGACCCTCATACAGTGTAATGAGGTGCTGGATCATATACATACCCACCAGTCGCTGCTCGGCTGGGGGCAGTTTCAGAAACATTTGTGCCACTATTTCATCTGGAAAAGTGGTAGAATCAGTAGCCCACCGGACTGCTGATTGGGCTAGTTATAGTTCATGCATGGTACTAAGTTCACTATAACCGATACGTGATTTCAGAATGTGATCGGTAGCTTGAAATACTTGTTCAAGATTCTCTTGTTCTAGTGCTGGAAGATGAAAAACTTTCTTGTGTTCCAGGCGTGAATGTCGGTCTAGAAGTCTAGATTTACCTACATACGCTATTCTGGTGGTATTCTCGTCTTCTACCTCTTCAGTAGGAGAGTCGTCTTCTTTCTCGGACACTTGTGCTGCTTTACGTTGCTCGTGTAACCTCATTATTTCCTTACGAATTTTCTTGTACATACTCTCTATACTACTGAGTGTCTTGTGTCTTCCCTCGGCTATATGATCACTCCACTTTGTCAGAACTCTCATTTCGATCGGATCTTTAGTCGGACAATCTTGTTCCCTTATTAAACAATTGATTAAAAACTTTAATAGCATGAGCTGAATCTCAGCTTTCCTTTGAGACATGATTTCGCCAATACTTTCTGGATCGTCTCCTGTACGGATGAAACAATATATTCTGTCTAGATCTTCTTTCATATTCGGTAGGGTGTCCAAATACTCGGTCACCCGTCTTACACGCAATGAATATATAACCATATTATCATCGCCTGGGACTGGATCATAACGCATTCGGTAAGAGCTCGTCTGATATCTGCAACGGACTGATATTTGGGCGTACGCTGTAACGCACGTTCATGTAACTCGACTAACGTTACACGTTTGTGTGGCGGCGGGGTACCAGGAGGACCTCCCCCCGCGGCCCCTAAACTAGAATCGTCGACTGATACTCTTCGTGCTGGCAGAGTGACTGATGTAACGGGTACTTGTACTACGGGCTGGACCGGGGGTACCGTAACAGGTGCTGTAACAGGTGCCCCGGTGGCTGGAGGAACAGGAATTACATTATTTACAGGAGCTGGCGGAACAGGATTTGCATATTCTGGGACTGTGTCGTCCAAATAGGACGAGAAAAAAATATCAGCTGCGGTCGGTTTGTGACGTAGCTTAATCGGAACTAATGGCGGTGGAAAATTACATGGTGCTTCCGGGGTTGCTTTTGGCAAGCCCTCGGCAAGAAGAGAATACATACCCTTAATGAGGGCATTTCTCTGTCTGTCTGACTGTTCGGCTTTTACTCGTTCACCTACTTCGATTAATTCCCTTTCTTGGGCTCTTTCTGAGGATTCTCTACTTAATTCTGACTTTCTGATTTCTTTTTCGGTTTTTTTATGAGATTCTTTCCGCCATAACTCGATGGACTCTTTCTGGGACTGTCTGGCTTTCTTTTTCCATAATGCTTCTTCTACTCGCATGATGCACTCGGCATCCCAGGTACCTGATACGGGCCATCTATACTTTTCTTCTAATTCTTTGGTGTACTCCACCCATAAGTCTAGATATAATATGGCACTTATGCCATGCTTATGATACATAAAATGACCTGGACTGTCCCTAGGCGGGACAGGAACTGCTTCCTCGAGCAGACCTTTTCTGGTTTTTAACTGACGTAATTTCGTGAACAGAGGCATAACTTAGACTGGAATCTGGACACAATACAATACACGATAAACACAATAATAACTGAAAACAAATCACTCATACCACGACATTGAAAACACATGAAATAACATTTATAATAACGGTTCGGACAGAATACTACCTGAAATACTGAAAACAGAACACATGAATTTCTCGAGAACAGAACTTACTGGAACAGAAACTTACTAGAATGACTAGATGCACTGCTAAAACAGTACGAAACTTACCGGTCCCATAAAGAGACACGTCAGGACCCGCGCCCACCTAAGTGAACACTTCGTGTTGGATTTGCGTACCCAAACCCACGGACCAGAGACAAATTAATTGACCCTGTCTAGATACTACCCCAGCAACGGTACTCACCGGGCAGCAAGAACGGAAGGCCTCGGACTGGACTGGACTGCTACGACGACGGACGGACGAACTTCGGACTTCAGTTACAGGTGGGCCTCCGGATACCTCGGACCTTGGACTCTCGGCTTGGGCTCTGGTCGGGTCTCGCCGCGTTCCTCCACCGCCTCGTCTGGACGCTGGACCGCAACCTCCGTCTCCTCCGTGGGCCTGAGGGATACTTGAAGCAGAAATATCTGCACGTGCACGGTATGGTTCCGTCACGGCTGCAGAGGATCAGGGGGCCTGCGTGGCTTCTCCGGCACGTGGGGAAAGGGCAGGTCCCTATTCGGGCGCCATTATGTGGTATATAAATAAATTATTACCGGATCTATTTTTGACTATAATCAATAAACAGGTAGCTCAATAAATAAGAGTCAAGATTCGAGGTAGTTGGAGTTGACAGGCTTTAATCAAGCATAAAGGACAGGAACAGGACAGCCTGTACGGGAATAGGATGGCAGGGCCCGACAGCTGTCGGGGCAGGATCTGGGAATTGGCTAGCAAACTTTAATATCCGTGCACAATATTTATAGTTAAACAAAATACATTGCATTCAATACATTAGGCGTAGCGGTAGGCGGGGTTTGTAGCAGTCGCGAAAGATAAGGGCAACATGATGTAACAAGAAGGCGTGTACAGGGCGTATACATAGACATGTGATGTAAACGTAACAGAATATGTCATAAAAGGGGCGGAAACATGGAGGGGGCTACCTGAGCAGCTGGGACCTCTAACCTAGTGGTGCGCGCAAACTGACAATGACGTGTTACTAGGGAGAACTGGGGGCTATGACTTCTGCACTAGAAGAGGAGACTAAAGTCTGGAGTGTCAGAGCGACATGTACCCAGGCATATCTAGTATCTAGTGTTTAGAGTACATGTTGATAGAATCCAAAAGTTATCAGAGTAAAGGCTAAAAGACATTAAGACTGGTGCATGCATAATTCTACATGTAGTGCGTGTGCGAGGAATATTCTATGAATATTAATACAGTATTTCTCTTACATGGAGACATAAAGGCTAGACCATGACGGAAACTATTGATGCGATTCAGTAGCTTAGGAATGCAGAGAAGGAGGGCTGAACTGATAACTAGAAACATAACATACTCTTGGCAGACTGGGAGGCAGAGCCAGGCCGAGCCGGGCACTGCGAGGCATGAAAGTAAGCTAAGGGTCAGGGATACAGGTGGGGGCTGTATCGCTCCTCGGAGAGGGTTCAGGAAACAGGAGCTGAATCTGAGTCCGGGCCCTTTTGAGGCCTAGAAACGGGGATAATTCAATGAATTAACGTGCACACTGTGAAATGTGACAACGTAGCTTTGCATAGGCCTAATATTCGTTGTATTCACGAGGACTGGAAACTGACATACTAGAGATGGACACAACTGTAATTGCGTCTTTAATCGATCAGAGGGGAATACATGCATATCGATCATGCACATATGACATAAGATGGGGAACACGTAGGCACATACAACATGGCAAAATTTACTTTTCCACAAGTTATTTATGATTAATGGTGAGTATTTTGGTGTTGGGTAGCGTTTGTGAGACAGTTTTTCTATAGGGGCGCTGGATCAATTTCTTGGTAGCAGAGTTACGGTTGCTATGGTAACTGTCATGCTACATGGTAATTACATAGGATCGATGTTTAACATATGTTGAGTATGTTCAGTTGTTATATGTAGTCGAAAGGTTTTTTCCAGCAGTGTGAAAATTCCTGGTTTTGTACCAGTACAAGAGTAGTGTAACAGGTGAAGTTGCACGGAGCATTTGTTTTGTTTCAAAATAGTGGTATTGTCATATATCACTAGTGTTGTGGACGTACAGCACAAGTTTAGGGATCCTAGGTGTGTAAGGTAAAATGTATAGTGAGGATTGTCTATGAAATTCTAGCTTTGAGTATAGGGACTTGGTGCCTGTTTTAAAACTCACTGTGAAAAGAGTAGTAGATTTTATCCAAGCTTGAGTGAAGGGTAAGGAAGCATCGTCTATCTTACTGGCGTATGTGGTTTTCTTTGGTTGGTTAAAGTCCTGCCAAGATTCATATATACATGGTTAGGGATCTTTTCCGTATGAATGTGCGTAAATGATTCAGTAATATTCGATCGAGTCAAACTTTGAATTGTCACTTCATGTGCATTCAGAGGGAAACAAATTTGTTATTACCTGTGAAGGGTAGAGTAAGGCAACTTACTTTATTAACGAATTTAAATATTCTGTGAGAATAGCGTCGTCTATTCCACGCAAAAGAATATCTGAGTGACTGTAAAAGCTATCACTTTATTTTAGCAAAACAGACAAATGGTTTGTTTTTTCTGAGTTACTAATTGATTTTCATTGAAAAAGTTTTGTTAAAATGGCGCTGTGAAAATATTTTGTAAAGGAGGGGTGTGCTCAAGGAGCGAGAGACGAGAAGCTGCAGCGGCAGTGTACGTCACAGGGTCCGCGCTGTGATTGGCTAGCATACGTCACAGCAAGTGCACAGATTGGCTCACGTGACTAAGACGAGCTGACAGCTGAGTGGCTCATCCTGAAAGCAGTAATCCTATTGGTTGAGCAAGGTGGTGACGTAGCTTAACCTGATTGGCTTGTTGGTGTGTTTCGCGCACTGATTGGTTGGTTTTGCAGAACAACCAGGAAACATTTACGATCTATTCTAAAGTAAGCGGAATCGTTTCAAAACATGGATTATTATTATATTAAGCAGAAAAAGAAACTCTCATGGTTTCAGAAATTGAAAAATAAATGGAAACCTGACAAGAAAATTGAAACGCGAGGTGGAAGATTACTTCATAAGTATAAAACACCTGCAGCTTATATGGAGGGTGAATATGGTTATCATACTTGTCTATGGTTTGAAAATTGGATGGATTATACAAAGAATGATGGTGTTTTATCATGGCGGGAACATGGTTCCTTTAACATTAAGGTTATGAAACATTTAAAAGACAAGATGATGACACTTGAACCAAAGCCTAGACCTACACAATTTGAGGCATTAGTTGAATGGGAGGATGAGATGTTTGAATTGGAACGAGAGAAAAAAGGCATAACAAGAGGTACCAGATTAGACATAAATAGGGAAACTCATGAGGATAGAATGCGTCGATGGAGACGTGGCGCATGTGATGGTTTATATCCAGCAAGAACTGGTGAAAAAATTACTCAAAACAATGTTCGAAAGAAAAATAATAATGCTGAAGATAGTGAATTAGAAGATCCAGTCTTAGAAGAAATGTATATTACTAATCAGAGATAGTCTCCTTATCAACCAGTTTGTTCATTTTCTTCTCCGAGAGTTCCTCCAGGAACTACTACTCCAAGTGCACCTCCTAGAGAAATTGTTGATGAGGCATCACCCAGATTAAATACGAGTAATGCAAAAACTCCTGAAAGAGTAGAAATAAGATCTAGCTCCAGTATATCTGGAGAAAACAGAAATTATGCTGAAACTCCAGTTCGTAGAAATGAAATACCGAGAAATGTTATGAGGACAGAAAGATGTGAGGAAATGCCAAATACTTCAGAATATTTTCGAACAAAAGATGAATTAATATAGCAATTAACTAAAAGCATGGAAGCAGTAACGGTACCAGTAACAATTGGACCTGTTCAACCAGTGTTCGTTCAAAGAGAAATTAGACACACAGCTCTGACTATTCCATTAAATGCAGAAATTCAGAAAGCGGCTGAAAAATTTTATTCAGATTTATCAGAAATTCACCAAGAGAAAACAATGATGCCTGACTTAACTTTTAATCAAAGCTTTTCGAATAAAACTCCATCAGGTGCAGAATATGATTCTAGTACTCCGGTAAAGAGTGCAAATAAAATAGGAGGCGCTAGGGGGCGCACAGCGGAATGGCTGTGTAAAACCACAGCTCCGCCGGACGTCCGACATCCATCCACAGAACACACCGCTAACCTGGCCAAACACGTCAAACAAACACTGATTTATGGAGCGGAACACACCGTGCTTCTGATGTGGTGAAGAGCGCTTGATAAACGGGACGGCAGCTGGAGATAGCTGAAGATTTCCTCGCGGGTGAGAGCGATGATCAAGATGGCGGCCGCCCGATGATTTGACTGCTCGGGTCCCTGGCCGCAGTCACAGTCGCATCACAGTCCAGCTGAGCGGAAAGGGTGCGAGTAAGATACATCCCTGACTCGGTGCTCATCGTGACCTGGAGGAGGCAAAATGGCGGCGCCCAGACCGATGAGGATCGACTAGCTCCGACCGAGCGCACATGAACTAGTGACTTGCTGCTGCAGCTGCGGCTCTCAGGAGCGGTGAGTCGCCCTTTGCGCCCTCTCATTCCTGCGCTGATTTTAGTGCTGTGCGCTACCACCAGCGCATTCGTTCTCCACTGCCCGGAAGAGGGAGCCCATTATTGAGGCGCGAGGGAGCGCGAAACTGACTATCCTGGACGCGCGCGCGCCTCACGGAGATAGCGCTGTCCAAGAACACCTGCAGAAGCGTCGGCATCCCACGGAGTGGCGCGAGGGTGCATAAAACAGTAAGCATGAGGCACTGTGGGGAATGATATCGCCAAGTGGGGAGCACTTTGATGGCGGCATACTCGGCGCGTCACTCAGATGAGCTCTGGCCGGTGTAACGATCAAGGACTGAACCTGCTTATCACCATAGTGCCCGGAAAACCAAAGTGCAGCTTTCATTACGTGTGCCCTAATACTGCGCGTTCGCGCATTTCCATCGCGACCGGGTGTCCCAGCGGAGCCGTCCTTCCCGCGCCTCGGGGCTCCGTGGGAGTGGTGCACTGGCCACGATCTTCGGCGAAGGCTGAGGGGGAGTAGGTGGGCCGCCACTCCGCTGTGCATCAGAGTTCGCACCCTTCAGCCCTACCCAGCAAGAACATTCCTAGCCAAGACGGGGACGCCCACTACACTACCGAGATCCACACGGCAAACCACCAAAGCCCAGCTGATATTGCGAGGTGTAATGGGGAGACCTGATAAACAGCAACCGAAGTTAAGCTTTGAATCAAAGAAGCCAACAAAAAACGCGGAGGCTATGGCGGAGGGCGGAGGTCAGCCTGCAGCGTCAGCAAGCAACAACATGGAGAAGATTCTTCTCGCCATACAGTCGAACCTACAGGATATCAATGGCAAGCTCGATCATCTGACTTGTAGAATGGATGGCATGGCAGACAAACTCGAAAAACATGGGGAGAGGCTAGAGGCGGCCGAGGCGCGGATTTCGGAGGTTGAGGACGAATCCAGAACAACCACAGCGAAGTGCAGTGGAATGGACAGAGTCCTCGCAGTGATACGTGCCAAGGAGGAAGAGTTGGAAGCGCGCTCTCGGCGAAATAACGTGCGCATCACGGGAGTTCCGGAATCAACCAATACTGGGCGCATGGAACTCTACGTTGAACAACTGTGCAAGGATTTATTCGGAGCAGAGGCTCTGTCTTCAGTTTTCATTGTCGAGAGAGCTCATAGGTCCCTCGCGCCGCGGCCTCCCCCGGGCGCGACTCCCAGGCCCATTGTCACGCGCATTTTAAACTATCATGACAGGGACACCATTCTCCGTCTTGCGCGTGAGAAGGGGCAAATAACGCACCAAGGGAACAAGCTGGAATTTTACCCAGATCACACGATTGCCGTTCAACAGGCTCGGAAGGAATTTGCTACAGCAAAAGCGAAACTACGTGAATTAAACATCGTCTACGCCATGTTATATCCGGCCAGGCTCAGGGTAACATGGGATGGGAAACCTGTCATTTTGTCGAACCCTAAAGCAGCAATGGAGTTTGTCAAAAACGCCAGGAAACAGGCGAACAAGGTATCCCGAGATGACCAAAATGCGGATTCTGACTGAGATGGTAATGTATCACAACGCTTACTCCCTACTAGGCACTCCCTGCTTGCTACTCAGACAGGGTGTGTCCATCACCGCCGTTGATTGCTTATGGTCTTTCACTCTAGTGCCGCGACAAGGCACTCATGTGCGATAGACATTGTTGCTGAGCTAGTACTTTACAATAACTTTACTCCGAGCTCTGCTTATTCCGTGGCACTCTGGCTGTTGTTTTTCCTGACAATGTACCTGTGGCCCCATCAGTTCTTTCTTGTGCCTTATACTGTGTCGCCAGGACTTCTATTTATGCAAAGTTTCAAATGTACATATGGTAGCCGTTCAGCTGCCCACTCTCCTCCTGTATTGCTTTTCTCCGGTCATATGGGAGAAGTCTAAATGCTTGCCAATGTATTATTTCCTGATCCCGCTGCCTCCCGACTGCCCTTGCTAGGATGGGTTGTGTTGCATGGACCCAGATATGCTGTTATTACTCTGCTGGCTGCTTTCTGTCTATGCTGATCCGCCCATCCTTTTGCCTGGTCTCACAGGGTAGATCCCCCCCGACCTATGCCATGATCCGGTATGTGCCTACCCCCTCTTTTAGGAGGTTGTGATCCACTACACGGCTTTTGGGACTACCAACCCCATATAGGCGTACTTGTCTAACTTCGGATCACTTCCCTACTTCTGTGCTGTTGCAGTTGACTCTGTTACTAGGGTCATTAGTAAACACTTGAACTATAGTGGTAGACACACAGTTAACTTGTGTTTTATTGGCTAGTCATGTCGTAGAGGGCGCGACCTGGCCGCAATCAATAATGAGATCACTGGGGGGGGGGGGGGGGGGAGATGGGATGGATGTTCCTGGTGACTGCCTAGTGAGACTAGCGAATGGGCGACATTTGTATTGCTATATGCAGTGTTATTGGCTAGAATTTCAATGCATTAGAGACGTCCACACCCGTGCATTCGGGTGTTGAGCTGTGCCCCCTGTGGTCCTCCATAAGGGTGTTCCCCGCAAAGTTACTTGGGATGGGGAACTCATTTTGTCCTCGTTGTTTTTGGGGTAATTGTTCCTGGGGAAGATGGCATCGGCAGGTTTGGGGTGCTGAAGTGGGTGGGGGTGGGTGGACGGGATGTTTTGATTATGTTTTGAGACCGATTGCTCTGAAACACAATTATAATGTTATTTTGTCACTTGTGTGCTCCTTGTACATGAACCGACGCGGCCAGTTCCTCTTGCACTACATACTATTACGCTGTTTGTTTTCGGTATCGTCTACCATGCTACTACAAAGTTATGGCTACTGTGAACAATAATAGACACAGAACAAAATTATGCCTCCTCACTTGGAATGTCAGGGGGTTCTCAAAGCCAAAAAAGATTAGACAGATATTCTCTTACTTGACAAGGTGGGATGTCGATATCGCATTGATACAAGAAACCCACATCGCTCCTCACTCAAAATGTACACTGGGTGCTCGTTGGGCCGAAGCTTCTTACACATCACACTACTCGTCCTATTCCAGAGGGGTAATTACCCTAATACGGAAAGGTATGCATTTTGAGCATTTGGGGACGACTAGTGATCCCGAGGGTAGATTCCCCATCGTTAATGGCATACTACGTGGCCAAAAGGTTGCACTACTAAATGTATATGGTCCTAACGTAGACGCTCCAGAATTCATTCGGGATCTGTGGGGTCGACTTCAAAAGTTTCGGGGTGCACACATCCTTTGTGGGGGGGACTGGAATATAGCTTTGGATGACGATCTAGACAGGTCGCCAAACTCGCACGAACCGCACAAACACGCTAGGCTCCAGCTACACCACTTAATGCACGATCTTGCGCTCACGGACATCTGGAGGCATAAGTTCCCGGTCACCGCTGGTGCAACACACATATCACCGGTACACAACAGTTGGTCGCGCCTAGATTACTGGCTCGCCTCGACTGACATCGCACTTTGGACCACAGATATACGGGTGCTGCCCAGAACACTTTCCGATCACAACCCTGTCCTGCTTTCCATAACTATCCCGAACTATACTCCGCCTCCCTTCCAATGGAGATTCAACTCTAGAGCTTTGACAGACTCAAATTATGACCATACTATGCACACGGCCATCGTAGACTACTTCCAGCTGAATGAGCCATCTTCAGATGACCCTTGCTTACTCTGGGAAGCTTTTAAAGCCACGATTCGTGGAGTTTGTATCAGCACCACAGTAGGCATACTGAGAGATATACGACACCAGATCAATGGGCGAGAAAAGCGAATGAGGGAACTAGAAAAGGCTTTTGAAGCCTCGCAGGACGTCTCCTTATTGAGCGAACTGCGCTTGTTGCACACAGAACATAGCTCTTATGTGGAAGATGAAATCAAATACTTAGACAAACGCTACTCTGCTAAAGCTTTTGGGGAGGGTGGAAGACCTGGAGGAATCCTAGCTTCTAAAATCTGCGAGGGCAGAAAGCGCAATTCAATCCTACGAGTACGGTCCACTGACGGGGACTGTAAGACACAGGCCACCGACATATTGTCCTGTTTCGTTGACGCATATAGCGCACTCTATACTTCCCGCTCTATTGCATCCCCGGATGAAATATACAGCTACCTGGAGGACGTGGCCATAGCCTGGCTATCAGACTCTCAGAGGGAGCACCTGGCCGCCCCCATTACAATCGAGGAGGTCACGGACATAATTAAATCTCTACCCAACAACAAATCCCCTGGGCCAGACGGCTACACCAATGAGTTTTACAAACATTACGTGGACATTCCGGCTCCGCATTTAGTGGCGATGTTCGGTGCGGCGTTCGATCAGGGAGAGTTGCCGCCCACTCTCAGGGAAGCTGTGATCATCACATTGTTAAAACCACACAAAGACCCCGAACTCTGCGATTCATACAGGCCCCTATCGCTTATAAACGCCGACTCTAAAATCCTTGCCAAAATCCTAGCTGTTAGACTCACCCCCTTAATGACTAACTTAGTGCTTCCTGACCAATCAGGGTTTATCCCCACTCGCTCCACAGCACACAATACGAGGACACTATTCGCATTATCCCACTACCTGCAGCCTTCCACGAAGGCCGTGGCTATCATGTTGGACGCCGCAAAGACGTTCGATTCAGTTGAATGGAGCTATCTCATCACCATATTGCACAGAATGGGCTTTCCTAAAAGGTTCGTGCAATGGGTGAGATTACTCTACACCAACCCTGGCGCCAGAGTGCGTGTGAATGGCTACGTATCCAACGGTTTCCCTATAGGGCGTGGTACGAGACAGGGCTGCCCCCTGTCCCCCCTATTATTTGCCCTCGCCCTCGAACCACTTGCATGTCGTATCAGACAGGAATACAAGTCCTCGGCACTGCGGTTTACTGATAGACCCCTGCACATATCATTGTACGCAGATGACATGCTCTTGTATGTGCGAGATCCGGCCACAAATCTCAATCCGCTACTTAGGGAGTACGTGAAGTTCGAGGGCCACTCCGGGCTTGCCATTAACTGGTCAAAATCATACATTATCCCATTGACTGATATGGCTGAACCTATCCACACGGACTACCCGCTGGTCTGGCAAACAGACCCAGTTCGCTATTTGGGGATCATGTTTCATAGAGACCCGGAGGTGGTGATTAGGGAAAACTATGGTACTGTCATTTCCACGCTGGAAGATAAAATCCGGCGCTGGGACAACTCCCTCTATCCCTGGCAGATCGCATAGCGATTGTCAAAATGAATGTCTTGCCCAAACTCCTGTACCTGTTCAACAACATCCCAATCCCTCCCCCGGCCGAGGTATTCCGTCGCATAAAAACACTCACGCTGCAGCTCATATGGGCAGGTAAACAGGCGCGTATAGATCTACAGACTTTGACGCTCCCATATATCAAGGGGGGCTTTGGTGTTCCGGATTTTTTATTATATTACCTTTGCGCGCAAGCCCAATTTGCTACTTTCTGGTTTCACGAGGTCCCCTACCTCACGCACACAGCAATAGAAAAAGATGATGCGGCGCCAGTACCCCTCATGTCCATACTCACGCATAAACGCCAGCCTCTCCACTCCCAGGATATCAATCCGGTGGATGCCACCATTAAAGCATGGAACAAATTAGCTCATCTAACGCATACAGCACCTTTGTTTGCCCCTTCCCTGCCGTTGGCACATCACCAAGCTCTGTCGGTCACAGGGGAATCGGTGGGCATGACTATGCTACAACGAGTGGGCATATCCACGCTTGGCGATTTATTCTGTGAGGGGGTCTTTATCGAATTAGATGACATGACATATATACAGAATAAGTCCCCGCTCTTCATATTTACATACTACAGACTGAAGCGGGCATTAAGGGAACACTACCCCACTTTCCCACAGGAACCAGACACTCTTGCTCCCCTACAACTCATGATTGAATCCTCTAACACCTCCCATATGGTATCCAGGCTGTACTCCTCAGCTCAGGCTGACTTACCTTACTCCACGGACAGAGCCAAAGGGCGTTGGGACATGGTCCTTGACGACCCGCTCACTGAACAGGAATGGCAGCGGGCATGCGCACTGACCCAGGTCCTTACCCCTAATGGCAATCTCCGCATTATACACTTTAAATTCTTGCACCAAGCATACTATACCCCGGCTCGCATGCACAAATATGGATTATCAGATGTTGACCAGTGTAAGCGATGCGGGAGGGAGGGGGCAGACTTCTTATATCTGGCCTGGTCATGCATAGCGATCCAGAACTACTGGTGCAAGGTCTTCATTACGTTGTCCGCCATGCTGGGCTCTGAAGTGCTGTGTTCTATAAGAGTGGGGCTTCTGGGAATAACGGCCCAATTCAAGGCCATTAAACGTAAATTCTGTGTTATTGCATTGCTGCTGGCCAAGAGACAAGTAGCTCAATGTTGGAATAGCTCCAAGAAACCAACTATAGCTAGATGGCTGGGGGACATGGCCAGCTGTAGAGATAGGCTCAGGACCTATGAGGAGGATCTGCCAGCGAAGTCCAGACCAAAAGACTTTTGGAGTTTTCTCACTGACTTTCTAGTTACAGGACAGGCTGAGGAGGAAGATCAAGGGGTCCCCGAGCTGTCGCCTGGGTGATGTGACTTTACTGATTGCCGTCATTCATGTGTGCACTGGTCCTGGTGCGCGTCGTTGTTTTGTGAATTGCACTAATCTTTCTTTTCTTTCAGAGGTAATGGTCTCCAGTTTAATGTTGTACCAGGTTCTGCTGGTTGTGGCCTAGGTTGCCTTTCAACAGATTTAAAAAATAACACATAAATACCGTTACAAGACCCAACTGTATGTTTTACACTGCCGCCCCGACTGCGTGTATCTATGTATAAAACGCTTTCGTTGAAGCTTCCACTCTCGCAGCCGGCCCCAGGGTTGTAGGCTACAGGCTGTGTGATGTTTTGACTTTGTAACAATAAAGGTCTTGGAAAAAAAAAATAGAAAAAAAAAAAAAAAAAGAGTGCAAATAAAATAGATTTAACGCAAACCCCAAAAAGCACAGAAATTAAATTACTTGATGTTGTAAAACTGAAAGCGGCTTTAGAAGAACTAATTATTGGCACAATTGGACCAGACAATTTAAAGCAATATCAGGATGATGAATTATTGTTTATTTGCAAAAGCATACAATGGAAAACGAAAACAAAGTATGATCAATTAGAGGAATTAGCTGCTGAATTAAAAATTGATTTGAGAAGACAGAAACATTTGGGAAAAAGGTACAGAGTGGATTTCTCTGAAAAAGACATTGAAAGCATGAATACCAATGGAAGAATAATTCAAATAAAAGAATTAATTGTGTTCCTAAAAAGATTGGGTGAATTAAGTAAATGGAGAGTCAAATGGACAAAGAAAAGAGAAGAAGAAAGGAGAGATAGAGGAGAGGTAGCTAGTCAGTTTCCAATGAGAGAAATTGCTGGTGGTGGATATGTGCCTGTTCCTTGGACAAGGCAGGATATTTTATTGTTCACCAATGATTTCCCTCGGCTGAGAGAAAAGCCTGTGGAATGGTATCGACAGGTAGACAGATTTATTAAGGTGTCAAAAGTTCTGTGGATTGATCTTGATGGATTCTGTGACATTGTTGTCCCATCGGATCTTTGGACAGAATGTAAAATTTCTGTAAGTTGGCCCAAAGAAGAACCTCCTCGAGATAGAATAACTGGTGAACCATCAAAAGATGTTATGGATCTCTATGACAAAGTAATTGTGTGGTTGAAAAACAAGATTGCCCCAAAAGAAGTTCATTGGGTTAAAATAGACAGAACAAATCAAGAGCCAAAAGAATCAGTACATTCATTTTATGAAAGGTTATTGTTGGTTTTTAAACAATACAGTGGCTATGAAAAATTAAGTGAAAAGGACATGAGCCACTTTATATACAGGTTTGTTTATGGCTTAAGACCTGAAATTGATGATATGATTAGGAACGGAATAGTTGGTTGGCAATCATTATCAGTTGATGATATTTTGAGAAAAGCAAAATATTGTAGTGACGAGATAGATGCAAAGCAAAAGAAGCTAAAGGAAAAGGCAATGTGGGCACAGGCGAAGGTAGCTGAACAGCAAATAGCAACCGTAGAAAATAAAAATGTAAATCAGAATCAAGGAAAATGTAAGGGTAATAAGCCTAGATTGATGTGTAATATTGAAGAACTAAAACAAAGACTCCCATGTTTTAATTGCGGCGAAATTGGACACTGGAAGCGCGAATGTAAAAAGCCACCCAGAAATTTTAAAAATGCATCATTAAATCCGCAGATGCAGAATGAGGTAAATCTGAAGCAACCGCTACAGCAACAGCTACAGCGACAGGTAGTGAATCAGCAGAGTCAGATTCCACAACCGCCACTTCAAAATTGTGTGAATGTGCAGAGATACAATTCAGAGCCGGGATTCTGTGGAGGTGAACAGGTAAACAGATCGTAAAGAGTGAATGTGCAAAATGTTTCTCAACAATATTTGTTGAATGAAAATGGAGGGAGTGGTTCTGATGATTACTTATGACGGTGCCCGAGAGTGGGGGAAGAGTGTGTGCTTGGAGCCACACTTGAGGCAGATCAATCGGGTCCATTTGTAAATGGTAAAGTGAATGATGTAGAGATCACTTTTCTTGTGGACACTGGTGCTACCCGTTCTACTGTTAGATCAGTGGAAATAGAAAACCTGCCATTCTCTGGGGATACCATCCAAGTAGTTGGTGTAGCTAATCAGCAAATCAAAACATATTTAACAGAACCTGTTAAAGTTGAAATAGGTAAATTCAAAGACAAACACAGATTTGTAGTTTGTAACAGCAGTCCTGTGAACTTGCTAGGAAGGGACATATTGTGCAAGATGAACTGCAAAATATATTGCTCACCTGTATAGAGGTTCAAACTTTAGAAGAAGATGGGCTTTACAAATTAACAATGTTAATGGTTGAAGCAGAGGAAAGTAAATTATTTCCTGCATTTGATAAAGAAAATCTTCCAGAAGAATTAAAAGAAACAGTTAATGCTAAAATTTGGGATTTGACAGGAAGTGAAATGGGTTTGATGAAAAATGTGGATCCAGTTAAAATTACAGTAAAGCAAGAAATAGATTTTCCAAACATTCCTCAGTATAAAATGAAAGCAGAGACTATTGAAGGTGTTATACCTGTAATTGAAAAATTCATTAAGCAAGGTGTGTTAAAAGAAATTGAGAGTAGCCCATGTAATTCACCGATTATGGGTATCAAAAAGCCAAACGGAACTTACAGGATTGTTCAAGACCTGAGAAAGGTTAATCAGATAGTTGTTCCTTGTTGCCCAGTTGTTCCAAACCCAGCTGTAATTCTTTATCAGATTCCGCATGATGCAGAGTGGAGAGGAACAGACAAAGGGTCGCATTGATTTGCAGGATACGCCCCTTCCAGATGTGGATGGTGAATTGTGGGTTGATGGGTCTTGCCTGAAGCTACCAGATGGTACGAGTTCAGCCGCACATTCTAGAACGGGTCTTACCCCCTATGAGGTGGTATTTGGACGGCCAATGAATATTTGGGGAGTTCCGAAACCAAGCTCTGTATATGATGTACCTTGTGTTTTAATGAATGACTATTTGGCACAATTAACTGATAGCTTGGGTTCTATTCATCAACAGGTTCGAGAAGCGCTCCCTGATAAATCCCAAGGTGAAGGCCATGAACTCCGTCCTGGCGATTTCGTGATGGTGAAAACCTTCGAGAGGTCAAGCAGTCTGGAACCGAGGTGGCGTGGACCAGAACAGGTACTCCTCGCCACGAGAACGGCAGTTCGTGTTACCAACAAGAGGAATTGGATGCATAGCATCCACTGCCGGAAGGTCTTGTGGAACCTGCTGTACTGACCGATCATCGAGACATTCTGAGTACGGAGAAAGGCCCTGCTGTATCACCTGGCGGATCTGAGGAGTTCTTCCCGGACCAAACAACTCCTGGAGCAACGCGATATAATTTGAGATCAAGAAAGTGATTCCTATAGTTTTTGTTGCGAGACTGGTTGAGCAACCGCTCTGGGTAGTGGAAACGGAAAGCCAATATGACAAGGGAGGGGGATCAGCCCTGCATAGTGTAGTGACACCTGTCTTGATCTGTGGTGAAGAAACCAACGTCTGCCCAGGGTAAAGAGCTCATTGACTATTTTGTTTTTTCTATTTTTTAGTTTGAAGATGACTCTTGTGACTATGAATACTACTAAGAAAAAGATTTTAGGAGTATTAAGTGTTTTTGTTGTTTTGACGATTATAGCAGTGATCACTTGGTCCATTGAGATAGTGACTCCTACTTGTGGGTTTCTGGTGGTTCCTACTACTCCTATTCCGGAAGAGCACCAGCATTTCACTCTTCCTTATCACGAGTATAAGCATCGAGAGTCTTACTTGAATAACACATTTGTTCAGATGCTCCACCACACTCACAACGCTACGAACACTACAAATTGCTGGATATGTGGAATGCTTCCGGCTCATCAGAAGAAATGTGGAACACCGTTTATTCCACTTCCTTTTTCGCATAATGGTTCTTCTCGAGCCTGGTACACTCTTCTCTTTTCAAACAGAAAACCTGCAGTAGGTGGACTTCTCTTTCGCTTGAATAAAGAGTGTTATCAAGATGAACATGGATATCCCCAAGCGAATGGAACTATATGCGAATGGGAAGAATACCGACCGGACAATGCTTGTACGCCTTATGTTTTCACCCACACAAGAGACTCTACTACGAGCAATGAATCTGTAATTACTGTAACACGGACTAAAGCGAATTTATGTGTACAAAGTAGTGGACGAATTCCAGTTGGGTCTAGCGACTGTGTTGTTGTATTAAATATGGATGGAATAAATGACACTACTTTTCTAGCGTCACATAACACATATTTAGTATGTGGAAGTTATGGATATCACAGATTACCTGTAGGGTGGTCTGGCACATGTTATGTCTCTTTCTTATTACCCCCTGTTTTTCTGGCACCTGCTTTGTATCATCGAGATTTTAAACTGTTTAGAAATATTTCTATGAATCGCTATAAACGGACAATATGAATTGATGATGTGGACCAAACCGACACTAGCTTGCAACAATATGTTGATTTCAATTTAGGATTATTTTCATTTGTGGGTGCCGCATTAAACAGTAGGAAAATACGATGGTTGACTAGAGTTGTGGAAGCTGTCACTAATGAAACTGCTGTAGCTCTAGGAAATATTACAGAGGAGTTGCAAGTTGCTAGAATTGTATCTCTTCAAAACAGGATGGTTCTAGATGTAATGTTAGCAGATAGAGGAGGAGCATGTAAAATCATCGGAAGTAGTTGTTGTGTATTTATCCCTGACAACTCGCCTTCTGTATATGAAGCAATTCTTAAGCTACATAAAATCGCTTCTGATATTCATGAGAAAAATGGCACCTGGACTTTTGCTGGATGGTTTTGGGCTTTAGTTTCCGCTTGGGGTTGGAAATTACTGACTGTTCTATGCATTGCAATTGCAGTGATTTTCACTTGTTGTATGTGTATCCATTGTGGCCCAATGCTATGTTCTATGTGTATAACCGCCTGTATACCATCTAGAAGAAATGCCGCGAAAGCACAACAGACATTGGATAAAGAAGTGACCAATATAATGTGCATAGATATACGAGATGAATGCACAGATTACCCCAATGAGCATATGTCTTTAGCTAACGCTAAAAGGGTCGTCTGTTGTATATAAAACAGCGATTAGGTTGAGCATTAGCGAAAGACATCTTGGTTTTTCTGTTATCTTGACGTTTGTTATGGCATCCATTTTGAATCCGTGGCAGCCATTTTGTCTGCCACATGCTACCTCGTGTCGACCATGTGCATTGTCCTACCTTTCTGATCATGGCTTTTGAATCTGATTGGCAACAGGTTATTAATAGCATCTCTGTGTTTTCTGCTGACCGTTAGGGTCCACATCTGCAAATGGTTTCATTGTATGATTAAAAACAGTAATACAAATCACACACTATGAGTGTGGGAAATCCAGATTCCACATTATCCGGAGCCAGAATCAAAGCTCTGTGTTCTGCCAGCTGCGCTGTGCAGTCTCGCAGTGACTGCAAGTAGGTTTTCTCATGATGGACTTCTCCATCCCACATGCACCCTTTTATGATGGCGCACGCTACTAAAAATGTATGCTTTGTCCCTACGACAGGCTGGGCAGTGCCATCAGTATAGAAGATATAATCATACTGATCAAGAGGCATTACTTCATTAGGCAGAGGACATTCATGTTCGTATTGTAAGAATGCTTGTGTTTGTATTGTAAAGCCAAAGATGTAGTCTACATCTGTTGCGGTGAAAGAGTTGAGCCACTGTATCAATCACGGATGTAAATCTTTTGCATTTGGAATACTGGTCTTTCCCACAGCCTTAAAGGATGGAACTGGAGTCACAACAATTATTTGTTTCCCCTGAGCCAATATTCTCTCTCTCACCACAGCAGTCCGTACCACCGCAAATATTTTTTCTGTTGGTGAAAAACGCATTTCCGCAATGGTACAGAGATGCACTTCATATGCAATTGGTACTGTGTCACATTCATTAAATGTAATGTAGGTGTACCCTGATGCCCCCACGATTCTTCGTATCACTAGGTTTGTCGTGTTTACATGTGTGTGTAAGTGTTTTAAAGCCAGCATGTCAGCTTGAGCTGAGCGTAAAATTTGTATGTGGTCAGTTGTTCAATGTGCACTTGAGATGTCTGCGTGTATTAAGTCATAGATTGGTTTTACCCACTATACATAATATGAAATGTAAGTTCTGCCAAAATGTAGGACTCCCAATATGGACTGAAGTTTATTGGTTTGGTGGTTGAAAGAGCAAACATTTTTCTAGAAAATTTCCGTCACTTGAAAGCTCATATCTCAGAAATAGGAGGTTGAGATGGGCAATTTTTGATTTCTTAAAATAAAATTTGAAGCCCATGTGAGTGGATCCCAAAATAACGCGATCCACTCTTGCCAAGTGTGTAGAAAGGACATCATCTGTCAAATATATGTCTTCCACGCAGGACAACGCCTTGTCATCAAAGTTTGTAAAAGTTTAGTGACCCGTGCTGAAAACAGCCCGGGGCTATTGTTTCACACCTGGGGCAAATGACAGAACTGCCTTTGAGAGCCCAGGGCACTAAATGCAGTCAAATACTTGCTTTCATGCACTATATTTTGGCAGTAAAATCTATTCGATATATCCAGTGTTGTTTTGTAATTTTTGCGCACTATGTTGTTCATTAGTGCTCGCTATGTGTGTTTATTACAGCAAGTGTAGATTTAGCAGTGTTTAGGTGTCTGTGATCTAATACTAGATGGTTTAAATGGTCTGGTTTCATTACTGGAAACAAGGGATTATTCATAGAAGAGGTGGAACTTTCGATAACACCTTGTTATTTAAGTTGTGTGAGAATTTCTCTAACTTGTGCTTTAGCATCATTTTGATGGGTATTGCTTTGAGGCTGTTGGGTTGACTTCACTGGTATTACATGATAAGTGGAATCATAATCCCGCCCCACACGGTTGTTGTCCTATCCTGGAGCTAACGCTAGCGCCCACTCTGTGCCATAAGGATTTTTCACTGATTCTGGAAGGAGGTTGGAAAAAATAGGTAAACTTACCATTTTTCATTTTGGGCAGTCCATCATAAGCTCTGTCGCCAGTCCTTTTCAGCCAAGAGAATGTTGTAGCTGCATGACAAGTTTTCCCAAAAGAGAACCTTTATTGGGCATTGTATATCCCCTTTGATATGGTGCTCCATCTAGTATAAACAATGTGCAATGCTCACTCTTTTAATCAGTGTTTCCACCTAGATACAGTCAGTCAATGCTGCTGCCACCAGAAAATCCATCCAGTTCTTGTGAACTATAGAGACATCTGTTGTGATGTCCTGCATGGTGAAAGCGAATTCTCCTTTCAGAAGCAGTGTCCTCAATATCTTTTATATGCTTCACTTTAATGCCTACCACTTCTTTTTAAATTGAGGCTTGGACTGTTTGGATTTGTCTTCCTTTTTAGGTCTCGCATTTGGCGGCGCATGCGCTACGTGTGCTGTCTCAGCGAGACCTAAAGTAATCTGTATGTTGGCTGAAACTTAGTCTAATTTGTTTTCCTGCTTGTGATTGGTTTACCTGAGGCATTATATTGTGCATTATATGTGCTTTCTGTTGGCTGTTGATCCTCCAGTAACTTCGTGTAGTTCCAAAGCAGCAGCGCCTAAGTACAGTTTTCCTCCGCAACTCGCACTTGTTTTAATTAACTGCAGTGTGCCATTCTTTCTCTTCTACGAGGCATGCACGCTAGTTTAGGACTTGTACCCTGCTTCCATGTAACCTTGGTACATGAACACACTGAGTCCACGCTGACTTCATGCAGACACTAACAGTGACATTTACCAAAGGACAGAGCGTGACTCCGCCTAATGCTGCGTCTGGTAAACACTGCACTGTTGATGGTCACATTGTGCACACTCACCATCGTTATGCCAACAGATATATCCTGCCCATTCAAAGGACTTGTACTCAGGAGTGTTCTGGTTTTTGCTGCCCAGGTACACAGAATGCTGTTCTCATTGTCTAAAATGTCTCATTGGTTTGAGATGGGATATGCACAGACAGTCAGGCCTGCAGCTTCAAAGAGCATGGCATTTTGGCAGTGTGTATGAAAGCGAAGACAGTGTTAAACAAAACCAATACTTATAAATCTTTAACTGAAAGTAATGTATCGAAGGGCAGTCAGGTGTCAGAGCTGCCGACCTTGGAGCTGGGGAGCCAGGTTCAAGTCTCAGCATCGACTCGGCATCCTGTAATTCTGGGCACATCACTTAATCTACCCGTGCCAGCCAACAATAAATGTGTTCTTGTGTAATGCACCAGGTGCTCATGTAAAGCGGTCTAATACCTTGGTGTCGAGTTCGCCCTATATAAAACTGAAAAAAAAAAAGCTGTAAGTAAACAACCAGGGCTCGATTCAGAAATACTTTTCTGTGACTTGTTCTTGGCTTACTCCACCAATCCCAGAGTGATACAGATTTACTCCTGCAATTGAGGCGTAAATCACTAGTACTACCGGAGTAAGTCAGATGAAGATGCCGATTCATCGATGATGCATTACTTATCAGAGATGTCCTTAATGCTGTCTTCTTCCCTGGTGACTTTAGCTTGTGTTTGTTTCAGTAGCTGTTTTTTTTTCATATGTCAGCCGCTGTCTTATTTTAGGAGCGTCCAACATATGTTAAAAAAGGTCAATCCAAGCTGGGATTTCAGTAGATCGACATATGCTAATATTACATACAATGACAGGAATTTATTTGCATTGTCAGTCGTTACCATGAAAATCTCTTGTGCGTCGGCCCCTGCTGGACCAGGGTTAACCACCCTGAAAAAGCCCCTAATCACTGAATCTGCCCTGGACTCTTAGGCAACAGGGCCTGATGCTGGCAAGCAAGCATCCGGGAAGGTGCCCCCTCACCGCCGAGGTATGTGGGTGCCTGCTTGAACTTTACCTTTAGACCAGTGATAGTGCTGTGTGTATTTTAAAGTGACTTTGGTAATCCTTTAATGTATCTCACCTTTATACCCACGAGAAACCCTCCTTTTTTGGTTGCTGTAAGAAGCAAAGCTCTATCAACCCCTGCAACTCTCCTCGACTCCTCCGAACAAGCATATTTTACCAGAATTAACAGCAAATGGACACCCTAAAAAAGTACTTGTGCAACAAACAGAGAGGATGGAACCCGGAGATAGTGCTTTGAGTGTATATGTGTTAAAGCGCTAGAATGTTATGCTGGGAACTCATGCCCAGAAGCAGCATGTGTAATAATAATAATGATCAGGGCCACTGGAATTATGCGGAATGGAGGACTAAATTTTGTGATACCGCTGGGTATATTACGCAGCGTTAATATGCTAATTATGTTGCGTTACATGGCACATTTTGTTGTTCACCTCATTATTTTTTAATTGGTAGACGTGTTAACACTTTCCGTGTAAAGATTTCACCCCATCAGTACCACTTTGAAACACAAATACAGAAATGAGCAATAGAAGAGTGAGCAGTCAACCTGCAGCTTTTTTAGTAACTTTTGATAGAAACATGCCAGTCCTTGCCCCGGCCAAGTTTGTATGTTGCTTATTCCCCTAATTGCTTGTTTTATTTAGGTTCTGGCATTTGAACACAGGAGGGTCCAGGACGTGCTGCCAGAGCTGTGTTACCTGCTCGTGTGTGTGTCGTGTGTGTGCGGCGACGGTCCGTTGTTTGTGTTTGCTGCTGTGTTTGCTGCTGGGAGCCGTTGGTCAGCTGTGCCGTTGGTCGGCTATGCAGTGAGCCTTGAGCCGGGAGGTCCCGCGGGCACCTGTTGCCGAAGCCTGTGCGGAGTACTGTGGGGTGCTGCGGGGGAGAACCACTCGCTTTCTTCTTGCGCAGTTGGACGGAGACGGGTGGTCCGGGAGCTGGAAAATCAGAGCGGAGAGCGGACTGTGGTCTACGGACGCTCCTTGACCCCGCCCCGACCCCTGCTTCGCATCAGAGCCGCACAACAGAGGCTGAGTGGCTGAGCGGCTTGTGAGAGAGGGGGAGACCTGCTCGCCGCCCACATCCAGCCTCTGCTGAGCTAGCATTGCCGGCCAGTCGGTCGTCCAGACAGCGGTCAGTTAACCAGAGGTGAGCCCTTAGGACTATTGCACAATTGAAATACTGAACTGTCGCGGGAAACATCACTTACAACGAAACTTTTACAACGCACTACCATTACAACGCAACCATTACAACGCAAACTATTACAACGCATTGCTCGGGGGGGCGCTATAGGATAGGGAATAGGTTAATTTACTATCCAATAACCTTCCCTAGTGTCCACGGGGACTGGAGTTGGAATAGTAAATTAAACTATTCACTATCCAGCACCCAGAAGCACTATGAGTTGTAATGGTATGCGATGTAAAAACCGCGTTGTAAAGGCAGGCGTTGTAATAGCCTGCGTTGTAACGTCATACATCCAACTGTCGCAGGTGCAGCTATTATTGACCCCCAGGACTTTCTGGACTCTCTGTTCTCACAGCAGCTACCGCTTTGCAAATTGCTAGCTAACTGACCTCCACTCGGTCTCTTGCCCATTGCCCACTGTCCATTGCCCACCGCCCGCCCGTTTCCCATCTCGCCAGTTTTCCGTTGTTGTCCACCTTACAGATTGCCCTAGACCTAGCGCCGTTCGCTGGTCAAGAAGGGCAGGGCAGGGCGGCGGGCTAGTGGACAGACAGTCTGGGTTGCTTGGGAGCTGGAGCGCAGGGAAAACATTTTTGCAACGAAGGGGGGTGAGAACCGGCACCCGAATCACCAGGCCATTAAGCCACAAGAGGAGATTGGGCTTCACTGGTTACACTTCATCTTCAGCCCCAGTTCATTGGCGGGGTGCCTTTTTGAGGCTTGTTTGTGCTAACAGTCATACGGGGGTCAAAGCTGGAAAAACCTGCAAAACCTGCGCAAACAGCACCAACAGGGCACATAAGGAGATTTGTCCGCTTGGTCTCGCTTGACACCCTTCAACCTATCCTCCAACTCGTAACCAAGGGACCAAGGCCACAAAATGAGATCAGGAAGGGTTCGAGGAGGCCCAACGAGCAAAGGAGGAGCAAAAAAGCTCAAACAAATAACTAAGTCACCTGAGGAAACCAAAGAGTCTCTGCCAGCCAAACTCAAGCCCACGACACAGAGCTCCTTAATTGACATAACATCGGACAAGCCTGCTTCTAACAACTCAAAAAGCGACCACATGGTCAATACAGAAAGGAGCAAAAAAATAAATCAATCCTCGTCTCAGCCCAAAATTTACACAAAATTCTGTTTTCTAAAAAACGCAGGGGATACCCTATTCTCAAAGACCAATGAAGTATCAGGATTACAATCGCCCCTGGAACCATTTCAGCTACCCCTGCCCTATCAGTTTAGCGGCACACAGTCCCTACAGGACAAGGACAAGGACAAGAGCAAAGGAAAGAACAGTACAATGCCTATAACCTCACCTCAAACAACATCAACACCCCAGCCTAATAACTGTGAGGCAGGGCGAAAGACCAGATCTTTGGGAGCCATAACAGGGAGGAAACTGACCATAGACACCAACCTAATCCAAGTACACTGGTCAAACAATGCAAAGGATAGGTCACCAAGAACACCAGACGATAGCAGACTCAGCATCAGCGACAACGCCAAGGGAAACAGTACGAGGAACAGAAAAAGCCCAGAGGCAACAAGCCGCATCGAGGAACTCATAAACAAGGAGGAAACTGGAATTGATCGTGAGGAAGAGAAGGATTTATCCCTGATAGTCCTGGACACTTCTTACAAAAAACAAGAGGCAGGAGATAAGAAGACGGAAAGGACTCATAGTAAAGAAGTAAGGCAAGTGAGCCCAGTGTCAGAGGTGATAGAAATATCCTCTTATTTGGGGAAGGAGGAGTGGGAAGAACTTATAGCTGCATATCCTCAAGACCATAACAGCAGCAGGACGGCTTCAGACATACGGTCCATGAGAACTGAAGGCAGGCAGAAAAATCAAGCGGAATCAGGCACGTCAGAAGGAGCAGTAAACTGTAAGGGGCCACCCGGAAGTCAAGAAAAAATTCTTAAACACTCTGGGCAGGAAAGCGCTTGGCCTAGCCTCCTAAACACAGTACAACTCTTGGTGGATGCACTACACTACCAATCGGAGAAAATGGACACCCAACTAACGTTATTAGACACTTTAGCCGTGTTTGTGGTCGCCATAGATGGGAAGCTGGGGACGTTAAACACGCTTCTCCAGAGCAAATTGGATCACTTACAAAACACAAACAGAAGCACCAGCAGTGGGTGCAGATGCGGCCCAATTATTGATAAGCTATCCATCCTCCCAACACTATTGACAGACCTGTGCACACAGCTCAAAAGTCTTGCCCAGCAAAATACCACGCTGGGCAGTAAGATACAGGGTCATCCAAAAACAAAAGACACCAAAATTGCTCTCTCTACACAAACAGAAGTGGATGAAAAAGGAAAAACTGGAGAAGATCCAGAAGTCGTAAGAAAGATTGAACTGCCGAGCACAGGCGCACAAGTACAAGTTAAAAAGAATGATCTAACCAAAAGCACAGTGGGCAATGACATGGGACTAATGAGCCCTCTACCAACAGACACCATAGATTAAGATGACATCGATTCAAAAATTAACTCGAAACAGAGGCGAGCTAAAAAGCGTAAAGGCAGGAAACATAAGCTCTGCTCAAAACGCGAAGGATTTATGCAACTCTTTGGCCGACCTACCATTACAGAGCAAAGCAAATTACAATCTGGGGATGAACAAATCTCAAGTTATAACCCCAATGAAATGAGCCACACAACTGATAACCTGGAGAAACCAGCTAACACCGGATCAGACGAACAAAAAGCCCACTCTCAACACGGCCAATTAGCGTCTGCCCAATCATCTAGGAACAGCACAATGCCTACTGATTCTGGCCTGCCAAACGTGCTAAAAAATAACATAAAGACCAGCCCCAATCCCACGCAAAACATAACACAAGGACTTACTCTGGACAGAATAGACACAAGAGTAGAAAGTCTATACGCTATTAATCAAGCAACTGCGACATCACATATACGGGGAGACCGCACAATAACAGAACCGGCACCTGTAAATCTGACAGGCA
This sequence comes from Lissotriton vulgaris, assembly GCF_964263255.1. Taxonomy (NCBI): domain Eukaryota; kingdom Metazoa; phylum Chordata; class Amphibia; order Caudata; family Salamandridae; genus Lissotriton; species Lissotriton vulgaris. The sequence goes on along the minus strand of NW_028241688.1, from coordinate 106,301 downwards.
ATGTACACTGGCTGTGCGGAGGGGGAGTCATAAAGAACCCGAAACTCTCGCACCTTACCAATGCGCCAATGATCAAGCCTCAGGCGGAGCGACCAAAATCAACACCTATCTGGTAAAAGCAAGACCAACAGAATGTGCAGACCAGAAAACATCTACAAACGTCCACAATGGAGGGCGGTGTACAAACGATCAAAGGAATACCCCAGACGCTACATGGTTTAACCCAGATTACATCTCCAAAGGAAGACATGACACCCTCAACAGAAGCAACATATTACGGCCACTATCCCACATCCCTTCACTGGCAAATGTATCAAGCACAGATTTGTTGTCCATTGAATTTATAGACTTAGAAGGCACAGGAAGGGAAGCGACAAAGGCAACTTGGGTCTCGGGAGCAATATCACAGAAAATTCTATCTGAAGCCGAGGTATTAAAAAACTGAGGCATTACGATAAAACCACATATAAAGCCAAGATACCCGGACATACTATACCCAGAAGTAAGGCTGGAGCCCAGGGATAATGCAGGCAGCTACAGAAACTCGGTTCTTAGAGGCGCGGTAGGGCCATGTGGAACAGGCAGCAAAGAGCATATTGAAATTACCTGCTGGAAAGGAGCAGACAGGGTAGCTTCAACCGAGCTGAAAGATCAAAGATGGATTGTGAGAACCGTAAATAACAACAACTGACAAATCGGCCAAAACCTATGGGAGCATATGCTAAACCAACTGTGCATATGCTCCTGGAACATCAATGGTTTAGCCACCAAAATGCTGGATCCAGAAATGGTAGCTTATATAAGATCTTTCGACATAGTGGCCTTACAGGAAACATGGCTCGCCGAACCTCCACACCTCCAGGGATATCTACGTTTTTTCACAGGTGCCAAAAGGACAGCAAAGTACGGGCACCTTAAAGGCGGCCTAGCGACATATGTAGCAGCCACTAGTTTTGTCAAGATAGAAGAAATTGGACCTTCTTTGGCAGCTACTCTTGCAATTAAGCTGGCCCTAGTACCCCAAGGTTCAGGCAAAGCCAATACGGACTGCATTCTGGCAGTTGTTTTATGAACTTGAAAATCACGTTGAGAATCAATAAAGAAAAAGATGATCTGAAATTTGAACTTTATTCTTCATTGCGTCTTTGACCTCATTTACAGCTACATGTTACTCTGACTGTATATTATAGCAGTTTGTACACAGTTACTCTATAGGATTGTGCTCTCCTGACCTATTTGTTTGCTCACGGACTGCATTCTGATCAACGCTTATATCCACCCTAAAGGGAAAAAAAGCAGCAAAGGAATTATACATCTTCTTGGAGGAATGCATTACGGGAAGATCAACAACTAACATTGTGCTTACATGGGATTTTAACCTCAACCTCATGGGTACGCCACAAGAAGAGGTAATTTTAGCTCAAAATATATCTTGGGACCTTCCACTGCAAGAGAAACTTCAAACAGCCAAACAAACAAAATTGGGAGCGCAGATACTCGAAGAAATGGAACACTTCAATATCAGAGCCCTAAACGGCAGATTTGTGGGAGATACCCCCCAGCCCCAACTTATCATTCTACAAGGGCAAACAGTATACTAGATTACACCTTTATCTCATTACCTCTCTTTCACTATACAACCTCGTTCCGGATAGGAAAAAAAACTGATAGTGACCACTGCCCTCAGGAAATTATCTTGGATATTGCGAGACCTATATTCGAGCGATCAAATGCCCCAAAAGACCCTATCCATACTGGTAATTTAAAAAAAATCAAGTACTCGGTAGCGATGGGCGAAACTTTAATAGGAAGGGCACAACAACATTTTATGGAGCGTACTGGATCAAATGAAATCATAAAATGGGAACAATTTACAACCATCATGTCGAACTATGCAACGAAGCCCAAAGTATTTGCAAAGATCAGCAATATGGACAACCTATCTCGAGAGTACAGAGGAAAAATTAAGGAAGCAAAAATCATGATTTACCGTTTAATGAGGGAAATACAGTTGGATCCCAATGAAAAAGTAAAGCAAAACCATCTTCGGACACTGAAATTCAAACTAAAAAAGCTGAAATGGGAGGCAAGCAAAACAATGGAGGACAACTTGTGGGCAAAACTCCACTTAGATATTAAACAGAATGATGGGGCAAGGTTTTGGAAAACCATTAACTCGCTAAGTCCAGCAAACTTGAGGGTTTCATATAATACCACAGAGGAAACATGGGCACTCTATCTTGGTAAGCACTTCAATCAAGACCCACCCAACAACTGGGACTTATCTAACTCCAATATCAGAATAGACCACAAAGTTGATAACGCACAACAAACACAATTGTGCACAAACACTAAAGACAAATATGAATTAATTAATCCCTCAAAACTGCAACACAACATCAAATGCCAAATCAAAAAAGGCAGAAGGGAAGGAGCTCCGGGACCAAACGGGATCCCGCCAATCCTCTTCAAGCAAGATGTGATTTAGTGGGCAGCAGCTCCTGAACCTCTTTTTTTGGAAATCAGAAGCTCGAACATCTTGCCAGACTCCTGGAAGGGCTCTATCATTACCCCAATATATAAAGCAGGGGATAGGGCTCTCCCTCAAAACTACAGATTAGTGGCCCTAATCGACAATGAGGCGAAGTACTTCGCAGGTCTACTGCTGGAGGAATTACAGGCATGGGCTACAAATAAATCCCTGATACCGGTTTATCAGACAGGCTTTGTTAAATCAGTGGGCACGACCACCAATATACTAACTATGGGCCTACTAATAGACAAGGCAGAGAGGAAAAAACTGCCCCTACATCTCTGCTACATAGACAATAAAGCGGCCTTTGACAACATTAACCGGAATCTTCTATGGTCAAAATTAAATGGCTGGGGGATCTCAAAACCACTGTTGGATCTGTTAATAAACTTGCACACGGAGACCTGGATACAGATAAAGGTGGGGGATGGCTCACTGCTGTCGAGGCGCATACCGACAAACAAAGGCCTCAAGCAGGGCTGTGTCTTGGCCCCAACACTGTTTAATCTGTTTTTGGGCGACCTGGAGCCAATTTTGAACAACTGCAATTCACATGCTCCTAAACTAGGAGGGCTCAATCTACCATGCCTCTTATATGCGGACGACATTGTTTTAATAAGCCACACTAAAGTAGGGCTTCAAAACCTCCTGAACACCATACAGAGCTATTCCAAGGCAAATTACCTAATAGTAAACCTCGAGAAAGCCCAAACTATCACTATTAGTAAAAGAAAAAGAAAAATCTTCTTGTGGTTTTGGAACAACTCTCGCATCAAAGACACGCCAATATATAAATATCTAGGCGTGAAGATTGATAACGGCGGTCGATTCAGTGTGCAAAGGTCTAGCATTAAAGGTAAAGGACTTGCTCTGGCAATTGCTTTAAAAACACTGAATAACAAGCTATCTGGTCCATCTTTAACACCTTTGGTACAAGTTATCCGAGCCAAATTACTGCCTACAATAACTTATGGAAGTGAGGTCCTACGAGGCAGAGATGCAACAATACTCGACAGCACAATTATAGCCGCATATAGAATTATATTTAGCCTTCCTAAGCGGACTTCCCCACCACAGATTAGGCTGGAGTTTGGCATTCAACAACAGCTCCTGGCACGTCAGGGGGCCTATATCTGTGTATGGGACAAAGTGAGGAAATCTGCACAAGGAGCACTGAACGAATATCTGTGGAGGAAGATTGAGCAGTCTCCGACTTTGCCAACAGCTAAATATTTAGCAAAAAGTCTTGTAAACACTGGGTTGGAACAACTCTGGGCTTCCTCCTCAGATCACAAAACGTTTAATAAACTGGCAAAGAAATCCATTAAACAACAGTCGTGGGTACAAGATAAAGCAGATTTCTCAAAAAGAACGCATGCTTGAATGATCTTGAACTCATATTCGGCAAAAGCTCCCCAGAACTATTTTGGTCTGGGCTATGCCAAAAAGACCAAAATATGCTTCTTAAGATACAGGCTAGGTCTGTTGCCCTGCATTCAGCATCTCCCACACTGGCTAAAAAAGAAAGCAGGTATGCTATGCCGGCTATGTGGTAACATGCAAGAAGATATGCTTCATCTGCTATGCTCTTGTGAGAAAATGCAAGAGGAGAGGAAACTTCTTCTGAGACACCATTGTATTCGATACGGGACACGTACACGAAGGAGTGCAGTCCTTACCTGCTTCTCACCTCAGGACCCTCAGTGAGCTGCAGCCTGGTAAAATTTTTAAAGCCTGTGGAGGAAAAAATGCCAGGACTAGAATCTTGAACCGATCTGATCCTAACCTGTTTTATAATACAAATTATGCCTATTGTAAATACTGTGTGATAAATGAAAGGCCAATACGATTTTATAATTAGGATGAACAGAATAGCAATGTTCACACCATGATGGTTTTAAAACATATGTGATTTTATATTGTGTATTGTATTGCATTGGTTTTAATTAACTGTGCAAATAAAAATGTACTTACTTACTTACTTACTTGCTCATGTTTGTCTGTGTCTGCACCCCTCCCCACCTCGCCACACATCAGTTCTTGTTATTTTTCACGCTTCTCTTTACAAAGGTACAAGATATGTATCGATGCACCTTTATAAGAGAGAGTACGGTAGTTGGTACGGTCCTGTTTTTTGTATGCATGTCTACTAAAGATAGTATCAGGGCTGCTTCGCGACACATTTGTGGTGTGCATGTATTAGGTGCTATACGTGTGCCCCCTGCTCATCAGTTTCTGGCCCCTCTCAGGGGACTCACCACATACTACACAAATCTTGCAGTAGACTTGCCGCAGTGGTCGTTAGAGAGCATGCTGGCTCAGGGTTTGCTGCTCCAGAAATGGCTTCCCGCTGCTTCCCAGCTCTCTGAGATGTGTGCCGAAAGCTGCCTGCTGCCTGCTCTGTAGGGCCACCTGTGTAAATGCGGGGGAGTCTTTATATCTCTGGTCACCCTGCACATCATCTGGATCCGGCATCCTTCCAGCGCAACATACCGGGCAAGTGTGATCTGCGACACCACACACAGATAGCCCTGGCTTCTTGCAGGGCATGCAACCTAACATTACATAACATCTTGTTGCTGCAATATTACAAATCTCCAAAGCCCCCTTATTTTTAAAGATTGTAAATATTGAATCTGGTGTACAATTTTGAGCTTGAAATAATACAACCAAGCGAAACCGCTTGCCCTCTGTGCACTGTTGCAAGTCCTGATTGGAATTCATAAACAATGTTCATCAGATGTACATGATTTCATATAAAAACATCAACTAGATAGATTGATTCAGAACTTTTTTTTACTGAGATATTTTAGTCCATCGGAACATTATTGTATGTCATAACATTCCATTAACATATGAAATACAATACTTTTTAGAAATCCATTTTATATTTCAAAAGATGCCCATGCCCAATGCATTTCGGGCCGCACGGCCCTTCTTCAGGGGCTGTACCTGAAAAACATAAAAAATATATTCATTCACGATATTGAAAGACCTCCAACATCATAGGTCGCAGTGTTTAACAACATTAGTACATGAGCAACATTATGTCAATCAATGTCTGTACATTAGCGTGCTCTTCGCATGTATTTAAACTCTTTGAAAAAACAGAAACATAGAAACAACCTAAACTCCAGAATCTGTAACCTCCTAATACGTAAATCCTATTAATACTCACTTGTGTGTGTTTGAAAAAATGCTAGTCGTTGTGGTAAAAGGAATATGTTCGGGGTCCTAGTGGTTCCGAAGTAATCTCACAATGGCGTAGCTATCTTCTATAAACAAGAAAAGAATGACTGACTACACTACACCACACCCAGAAGTTAACAAACTTAAGTGGGACGAAAATGGTCTCAGCACTAACCTGAATAAAGAAATAAAGTTGTGAGATTGATGGAAGTGCAGCATCTACTCCGTCTCGTCTAGTGCCTGTAAAGCACGAAGATTTATGAGCCCCATGATAGTCAAAAAATACACACCAATAGTCGAAAAAATGATCAAAAGTATAACTCACACTAATCTCATTCAATCCTTGAACCTTCCGTGATGTAATCTGCCCTGCAGGTTCTCGCGTTGCCTCTTTCAAAACCGCCTTCTTCCACGCTGCTTTTCAACAATTTTAACGTTGAGAAATGTTTCTACAAAATAACGAATGGCAACAGGTAGGTTTTAAAATGAGACGGCGTGTTTAACGGTGAGCTTGTCAACCGATTCTAAAATAATCGAAAAAATAACTCACACTAATCACATTCAATCCACGGACCTTCCGTGATGTAATCTGCCCTGCAGGTTCTCGCGTTGCCTCTTTCAAAACCGCCTTCTTACACGCTGCATTTCAACGACTTTAACGTTGAGAAATATTTCTACAAAGTAACGGATGGCAACAGGTAGGTTTATAAATGAGACGGCGTGTTTAACGGTGAACTTGTCAACCGATTCTTAGGGCTGAGACTATTTTCGTCCCGCATAAGTTTGTTAACTTCTGGGTGTGGTGTAGTGTAGTCAGTCATTCTTTTCTTGTTTATAGAAGATAGCTACGCCATTGTGAGATTACTTCGGAACCACTAGGACCCCAAACATATTCCTTTTACCACGACGACTAGCATTTTTTCAAACACACACAAGTGAGTATTAATAGGATTTACGTATTAGGAGGTTACAGATTCTGGAGTTTAGGTTGTTTCTATGTTTCTATTTTTTTCAAAGAGTTTAAATGCATGCGAGGAGCACGCTAATGTACAGACATTGATTGACATAATGTTGATCATGTACTAATGTTGTTCAACACTGCGACCATTCAATATCGTGAATGTATATATTTTTTATGTTTTTCAGGTACAGCCCCTGAAGAAGGGCCGTGTGGCCCGAAATGCATTGGGCATGGGCATCTTTTGAAAGATAAAATGGATTTCTAAAAAGTATTGCATTTCAAATGTTAATGGAATGTTATGACATACAATAATGTTCCGATGGACTAAAATATCTCAGTAAAAAAAAGTTCTGAATCAATCTATCTAGTTGATGTTTTTATATGAAATCATGTACATCTGATGAACATCGTTTATGAATTCCAATCAGGACTTGCAACAGTGCACAGAGGGCAAGCGGTTTTGCTTGGTTGTATTATTTCATGTTCACTGGCACAGTTTTGGCATTGTGCCAACCTCAGTAGCACGCATTGAATAATTAGTATCAAATACTGATTTAGAATTGACAGAATTTAGGTGTGCCTCTCCCACTAATAATTTTTGTTTTGTACAATTTTGAGCTACCTTAATACCTTATATAAGCTTTGTGTTTGCTTTTTTACCACTAGGTCTCGCCTTTGGAACCTTATAAGTGTTTAGTTATCCAGCACAGCATCATGTGTTGAATGGCTAAACACTTATAAGGTCCCAAAGGCGAGACCTATTGGCTATGCCAATGCTTGTTTATGATGTGATCTGCACTCTGACCATCCACCTCTCTCCAAGCATTTTTCAGATGAATCCTGAAAGGTACGCAATGAACATTTATCAGTATCCCGATACCTGTCAGGCATTTTAATAGTTTCAAGGTTGTGCATATAATAGCGATTTTTAGTGGCTTCCTGTTGAGGAGACCCAACTCTTGGCTTAGTCTTTTATTTATTTTTGTTCATATCCAGCTTCTTCTTAGTTGAAAAATTGGGTGCTTGCTTTTAGTTATCTTTTGTAGAATTACTCTTAGTTTGCAGTTTTCTAGGTCTGGTGCCTAAATCATCTCTACCAATTGTGACGTAAGTTGTTTTCGTGCAGTCAAATCCCTTCAGCGCTGGCGTATAGCCAGTGCTGCTGCTTCCGCTCTAACGTTACTTAACATTATGGTGAACACTGCAGCAAAATTGCTCATCATGTTCATCCCCAAGTCCAAGGCAGGAGCTGCCCTGTCCTTATTTTGGATCTGTTTTAGCATCTCTGGTAAAACAGCTAATGAGGGTTTACCATGAGTTCTGGTATATATCAAAGTGAAGACTGTACTCCAAGTGGTACAATCCTCCACTGGAGAAGCCATCCCCATTGGCAGGCATATTGTAAGAATCCTGTGTTTCCCTTGGGTCCCATATGGGGAAACGCTGCTTCAAGCGGACTTGTTTTTTGTGCAATCCAAAATGGAATTTTCTCCCGCCTGAAGAGAAGTGACTGCATTAATTGTTTGTGGGCTGTTACCCAGTGTAGCCAATTGTGGTTGTGCAGCTTGAACAGCTCTCATAGGATTTTTTGTCATTGTTCGCATAACAAACTGTGTCAGTCTTCTATATATTCCTACAAGATTATTATCTACGTAATTGTGGTGCCGTCATATTACCTATGTTTGGATGTGGTGTATAGACTGGCCATGTTGCTCCCTCATTGCTAAGGGGACCTAGTCTAACTCGTCTATAGTGTGTGGTAGGGAGCCATTAAACCAAATTTGTTGATCTTGGTAAGACCGTGGTATTTGTAGATTTTCGTAAGTGGTATTGTTGCGTGGAACCTCAGTTGCAGTGTAAGTGTGAACCAATTTTGAATGATCATCTGCTACTTGGAATTTAACCCATGAAAAGAATGCCTCTGTCCTAAATGCTTCGTGAGCCTGAACCATGAAGGTAACGTCTCCACCCGTGAGTGTGAGATCATGTTGTTGCAACATCTGAGTACCTGCATGCCTGCTGTTTTCAGTTATATTTATTGCTGCTGGTTCGGCCATCGAAGTATGTTAAAATCATAGAGGGTACCGCTATGGGACAATCCTTTGACAGGTTCAAGCTGGAACAACCTACAGTCAATACATATGGTTCCCCTACTCATCTGAGGAGTATTTTACCCTAACGCCTGAGATTTCTCCATTTAGTAGGTGAGAAGGGTTCTTTGGGAATACAAAAGAAAACTACTAATGCGATCTATTAAATAACAACCCAAGCTATAACGCTGGTGGCACCAGGTTGCACAGCTTGCACTTCATCTGTAAAACTGTGCAAATAAACTTTGGGATAGTGCAAGTCTGATTCCTCTTAACCGCTCAGGAGATGTTGGCCTATTCTCCTCCTAGCCCGCAGTGCACTATCTACAACAAATGTGTGCAACTTCAGAACCTGAAAACCTTGACTCTCCAACGAAATCATGGTAACAACCTTTTTGTTTGGACTCTCGTGCATACCCAAAGAAAACACACAAGAAATGCACAAACTACAATTTGAATATTTATTAATGCATGAGATTCTTGAGTAAAATATGTGCAACACAATTACTAATAGAATGAAACATATTAGCATAATTAGCAATACAAGACCAGTGGATAGGATGAATAATTTCACCATTGTTGAAATGAATATATGTTGCCATATATGTAGTGTAATATAGTATGCTCCCACCCAGTGCTCCCTAACCTAGTTTTGACTAGGGGGGGTGATCTACCAAAAGAAATCCCCGTAGGCTGATCTAACTCACCATTACCCGCGGACAAATGTTATCAATCTGTTCGTCTTGGTGTAGAGCGGGACATCCCTCATACAGGAATCCGCTCTGCTGGAATTCTGACATGCCGCCACCTTCAAGTGTCAGTAGAGTGCTTCTCTGATATAAACAAGCAAGTAGATTTATATGTATAATAAACAGCCCCGTGCTGCCATGCCGAGGTCTCAGTTGTGCTGCAATTGTTGATGCATTGTCTCCTACCGGGCAATAATAAGACATAACATTTGTGCAGTGAACTTTATACATTATACTGAATGTTCAAGGTGTCATGATAGTGTGCCTACAAAGTTGAAATGTAAGTAGAAGTCACAGTGTTGAAGAAAGAAGGCAACTTAAGGAACTTGAGCGTGAAAATGGCATAGTTTTTAACAAGGCCACGTGACACGTGCATCTGGATTAATGTGGCTTTAAACCTGGGTGCAGTAAACATCTGAATCTTAGAGGATTCTTTCTGGTACTCATTAGGGGCCCTTGAACATATATGTGCTTAGTGGTGGGGTATCTTGATATAGAGAAGGCCTTCAACACCATCATGTACCATTCCTGTTCATGGTGTTCCAAAAGTGGGGTTTGGGCTTAATACTAGTAAATGGGTGCATCTAATGTACATGCATCTGAAAGCAGAGTCTATAAGGGACAGGTATTTTCCCAATCTTGGATGACTTAGAGGGAGACGAGACAGGAGTGTCCATTCTCCTTGTTGTCTTTTACTTTAGCAATAGAGCCTTTTGACTGAATGTTGCAAACAAGGGCACAAAAATAGGGAATTGAGTTACAGAGTAGTACACACATGGTCTCCTTATATGCAGATGATGCCCTGTTATATCTATGGATGCCTAAGCAGAGTGTACAAGTTACCATAAAATACTGGATGACATTGGGTTGCAAGTAAAGTTGGGGTTACTATGGGATGCAAGTAAATTTGGGGTTACTATGGGTTACAAGTAAATTTGGGGTTACTATGGGTTACAAGTAAATTTGGGGTTACTATGGGTTACAAGTAAATTTGGAAGTCCTGTGTGTTTTTGGTGTTTTTGATGGCTTGAGCGGTTGCCCTACTTCCTATGAGCACTCTTGAACAATGGGACCCTGATGCCTTTTGATATCTTGGGGTAGGTTTATAACAGTAATGAGAGTTGCTAGGAACTTTGGAAAGATTTTCTCTGAGGCAGTGTCATGCTCTTCAGCCATGTCTTCCCTGGACCAGAATCAAGCATCCTAGGACCGGTTTCTGGCAATCAGCCAGAATAGCTTGACTCCAGTGGCGTAGTGAGTAAGGGACCCACGTCTGGGCATACCCTTGTAAATGTAAATGTAAATGTAAATGTAGTTGAGCTTATATAGCGCACAGCTACCCGCAGTGGGTTTCCAGGCGCTTGCTTAGGGAACCCGTCCTGGTATTCCCCTGTGAGATAGCAGGGTATCCACAAGGTGAAAGTCAGGCATCCCGCCGCGAGGGGCCGTTGTGGAGATTAAGCAAGCTATTGCCCAGAGTCGCAGAGTGTGAACCCGTGAGTCGAGGAGGCACCGGGGCGAGAATTATCGAGTCCGTGGAATTTTTAGCCCAAGACCCGCCGAGGCGGGGAATTGGACCCTGGTCCAGGACCGATCTCAGCTTCCGGGTCTGCTGCCTCTAACCCCTGAGCCACACTTCTCCACCCGTCCTCATAAGGCAAACAGCAAAACACACAAGATGATGGACGGAATTCCGGTCCAGGGAAGACGTGGCTTGGCAGTTCGGGCTTGGCTGTTCCCATGAGGCACAGGGTCAAGACTGATTTGCATATGGCCATGTCTGAACTGGGGTGGTGTGGTGAGCAAAAAAACAATGGATTTAGGCCCAAATCTCTGTACTGGGGTGAATGTATGACATTGTTCTGCATTCTGTCCATCAACTGTTGTTTTTGCATTTGTCACCCCGAGTGGGACAGGTATGCTCAGACGTGAGTCCCATGCTCTCCACAACACTGGAGTCAAGCTATCTAGGCTGATGATGGCAGATAGCCTGAAACCGGTCCTTGGATGCTTGATTCCGGTCCAGGAAAGACATGGCTTGGCAGTTCGGGCTGGACTGTTCGCATGAGGCACAAGGTCAAGTCTGATTTGCATGTGGCCATGTCTGAACTGGCGTGGTGTGGTGAGCAAACAAAAGGATGGATTTAGGCCCAGATCTCTGTACTGGGGGGAATGTATGACATTGTTCTGCATTCTGTCCATTAACTGTTGTTTTTGCGACCCCACTTTAAGTGGAAACAACCATGTCATTTAACTGGTAAGTTTCCCACACATATTTTACTTATGTCAAACTGACCATTGAATAAAGATTTTTGTATGGTACAGTTTCTGACATTTTTAATTCACATTTCTTTTTGACACCCTTGCCACAAAGAACCAGCTCCGCAGTAATCTGGAGTTGTAGCACACCAGGGAGGCACTCGGCTTCTCCTGGTGGGCCCGATGATGAAGCATGTCACCACCCAGGGTGGTGAGTGAGGGCTTCCTGAAAATCCCCACTGATTTCCATTGTGACTTATTCAGGGTGATTCTTCTTTCTCTGTGTCTAGTGCTTATACACTTTTTTCACGACCCTCTTTTGTTGTTTAACAAGATTGACCAGGGGGACCAAGAGTGCCTTTACCCTCTCTCTCAATTTGTTGTTATTGATTTGCATATGGCCGTGACTGAACTGGGGTGGCTTGCTGAGCAAAATAACGATGGATTAAACCCAGATCTGTGACTGGGGGTGAATGTTTTGCCAATGTGCAACATTCCGTCCATCATCTTGTGTGTTTTGCTGTTCTGGGATTATATAACAAAGCAACAAAGGAAAACAGACTTTATTTTGCCCAATATTAGATAGGTTTACTTTTACATTTGGAATCCCCCAAAACCTTTTTCCCCTACAGAGGGCTGCCTTTAGGAGGTGCATTGAAAGTTTGCCACCTTCTGAAGGCACACTTTCTTTGCGCCTCTTAAAGGCATGTTTGCCTCTGATCCTGCGTTTATAATAGGGCGTGGGCGCAGAGGCAAAGTGGTTCCCTCATTTGCATTGGGTCACGCTCCCATGTAGATGAGGAAATGCCCTCTAATGAATAAGTTGGCGCTACATGTGTTCCAGTGCTATCTGTATTACAGAAGGGGCCGCACTAGTGTTTGCGTGTGCCCTGGTGGTGCAGAAAGCAGGCGCACGTGCCCATTGCGACCCCGAGGCACTCTGCATAATACGTCCCCAGGCGTATACAAATTTCTGCATTTGGAAAGGGGGAGCGCAGGCAGCGAGGGCGGCCCTCGCAGAAGACGGCCACTTACAACAGACGGTGCACTCTCTTCTCAATCTATCTGAGCCCTCATGAGAGTGAACAAGCGTCATCTTCTAAATCTCCTGGACCTTTCTGCAGCCTTTGACACTGTCAATCACAACACCCTCCTCAATATCCTTCAACAGAGAATGGGCATGGAGGGCACTGTGCTTAAATGGTTTGCATCCTTCCTCTCTGACAGATCCCAAATGATCAAAATTGCGAACAGTCTTTCTTCTCCTGTGGCGGTAGGTCAGGGTGTTCCTCAAGGCTCTATACTTGCACCCACATTGTTCAATCTCTACTTAGAACCACTGGGAAACCTCCTAAGCAAATCCGGGATTCACTACCATCTCTATGCAGACGACACCCAACTCTACCTCAAGGTTGCCTCCACCCATGATCTCTCCTTCCTAAGCTCTACTCTGGACTCCATCCAAAACTGGATGTCAACTCATCAACTGATTCTGAATCCTTCCAAAACTGAATTCCTCCTCTTCTCCTCCTCACTCTCTCCCCCCCCCGGTTCAATCCTGGATGGATCAGCTGAATCTACTCAACACTAAACCCATCATTGTCGACAGCGCAAAATCCCTTGGAGTTATTCTAGACCAAAAACTCAATCTAACCCCCCACATCAATTCTATTGCAAAATCTGCTAGTTACCAACTGCGCCTTCTTTGGGGAATCAGACGCTTCTTCCCGGAACAGGACCTTATAACCCTGGTGCAATCGCTGGTCCTCTCCAGATTAGACTACTGCAATTCTCTTCTTACTGGCCTCCCCAAATCTCACCTGTCCCCACTAAAGTCTGTTTTCCATTCAGCAGCTCGCTTCATTTATGGGGCCAAAAGAAGCGATCATATCACACTGATGTTATCCACCCTTCGCTGGCTCCCCTTCGAGGCTAGAGCTATCTACAAGACCGCTTGTATCACCCACAAAGCCTTGCACTCCTCCTCTCCTCGCTACCTGGCGAATAAACTGAAACTCTCTGGAGGCTCGAGACCATCACGCAATGCGGAGAATCTTCTACTTGAACCTCCCACGTTCAAGAAGGAGAGAACAATGGCCCAATCCTTTTCAGGCAACGCAGTGAGAATCTGGAACTCCTTTCCGCCTCAGCTCCGGACCACCACCTCCTCCCAGGCCTTCAAAAGGGACCTCAAAGTTCTCCTCCTCCAGAGACACCTCCAAAAGTGATTCACGTCCTCTTGGTATTTGGAGGACGACTCCCCACTACTGATATTTTCCATGCCCATGGAAGTGCCTTCCCAGGGTATTCCTGGGGTTGGAGTGTCTGCCTCTTTGGAGTATTTTCCATGTACCTGTGTTCGGTGCTCTTGTGTTACTTGCACACACCACTCTGCCCTTGAAACACACGGTTTGCTACCTCGCACATGTTTTTATCTTTGATACTTGCTCAAGTGCCACCTTGCCTACATAACGCTTGATCGTGTGCCTGAGTGTCTAGCACCTTTTGCAGTATTACACCTCATATGTTACTTTGTTCTCTCTTGTAACTGCACACTTGTCACTTTTTTCTTCCTGTGCACTTTTTACTACCTCATGTATTTTTGGCTGCTCACAATTCTCACTACCTCATGTATTCTGTGTGCTCACAATTGTTACTATTACCTTTACTACCTCATGTATTTTTGGTTGCTCACAATTTTTACTACCTCATGTATTCAGTTTGCTCACAATTGTCATTATTACCTTTACTACCTCATGTATTTTTGGTTGCTCACAATTTTTAATACCTCATGTATATTGTTTGATCACAAATGTCACTTTTACTTTATGTAACGTAACGTACGCTTTTGTAATGTTTCTCATTATGTTCCATTTCTGTTCCTTTTGTGAAGCGCTCTGACACCTTCAGGTAAAGTCCGCGCTATATAAAAATGCATAAATAAAATCTGTGAGTGAGGCTGGCTGCTGCTCTGAGAAGGAACCAGCAGCTTATAGCACGTGAGGTGCAGGCACTGAAACTAGCACAGAGGGACTGTTTCACACTTGCAAAGCATTCATTCATTTGTGCTCGCAGGAAAGACTCCATTTCAATCTGAGTTTATTTCATGTACAAAGAAAACAGATTCCTTAAAAACAACTATTTCCACCGGGCAATTAAGTAAATGCAATAATTCAGATAAAATGTGGAGCAGGATAGAATAATTGATCTCAAATAAATGTGTTAAAGACATGAATCGTGAGACGAAACAACAAAATGTGTCATCTCTCTCCATTTAAATGGTTGAAAATGTTTATGAAGCAAGAACAATGCGTCCGCTGCTAGACGTGGCGATTAGAAATAATGAAATTATAATAGTAATTTATGGCGCGGCTGTTCTACAGGAGAGGAAAAGTGAAAGTCATTATCAGCACTTAAGAATCCATTTTACACTTTAGGAGACCGTATTGACTGTGCAAAGGTGGAGCCGGAGACTGGGGTAACACAGAGAGGAGAGAAGTGATGGGCACGGAGCCGGAGGCTGGTGCAATTGAGGGACAGAATGCTAGTCTGGTGGGGACACATGAGCGCTGGTTTCCACATTTGAGAGGCGGTAGGTCCCACCTGCACCCACCCGCTCAAATTAAGCGCTGGTTGAACTTGCAATCTCGGTTTCAATGCGCCGATGCTGCAGCCCATGGCTGGAACGGGAAACTTCATTTAATGTGCAATGAGAGGAAGACACAATTACTAAAAATAAATTTGAAGAAAGGGCGCCCAGAAAGAGTTCATCTCTGACACACAGCGCTATAGACAAACGGGTGATTCAAGAATGCAGTCACATTGGCCCCGCCTCAGCCCCCCAGCACCCCTCCCCTTCTAGCGCCCTCTTCTGTCCACTGCGTGACACCAAATTCCCACTTTCTGGAACACCATGAACAGGAATGGTACATGATGAGGAAATGCCCTCTAATGAATACGTTGGCGCTACATGTGTTCAAGCGCTATCTGTATTACAGAAGGGACCGTAGAAGCGTTTTCGTGTGCCCTGGGGGTGCAGAAAGCAGACGCACGTGCCCATTGCGACCCCACTGGAACCTCCCACTGGAACCTCCCGATTCTAGCGCTCTCTTCTGTCCACTGCATCATGACACCATAACACCAGACTCGGACTTACTTCTTTTGAGCGTTTTCTATTTTAACATTCAACAGTTCTTCATTTTCTACCAATTTCCTCGCAGTTTCTCGTTTTATTTTCTTCTCCTTCTGCTGTGTTAATTCAGCGTTGTTTTCTTTCTTTCGATTCAATCACATTTTCTTCCCACGCAGTGTTTGAGCTTCCTTCCTTTCTGCTTATTTTCGGAATGTTTTCATTAACTCTTTCTCTCTTGTCCGCAGTTCCTTCTCCGCCCTCTGGTACATTTCATTTGTGTAGATCCCCCCTTTATTCCTTCCCACCAGGCCTTTGATGACGTCATACAGCTCCCGCCTCTGCTGCTCCGCCTCTTCTCCTGTCGCTCGGTTGTTGAAAGCGCAGTAAGGCCGCCCAGGCTTGACGATCAGATCTTTATACTTCCCGTCAGGATCATTAACAAGGCTCTCTATGGACTCATCTCCCAGGTCGTCTTTCCGGGTGAACAGGAACATCAGGTGCTTCTCGGCCCCGGGCCCGAAGAGATCCCGCAGCAACGCAACAGCCTCCCTCTCCTCTGGGGTGAACCGCCCCAGCTGCAGCACCAGGAGGATGGCGTGGGGTCCGGGGGCGCTGAGGGCGAGGCTCCGGGGCAGCTCTCTCATGTTCTCCACATTACAGAGTCTTGTGTCAAAGAGCCCCGGAGTGTCGATGACGGTGACCCAGGCGCCCCCGTACTCGCAGCTCGCCGCCTTACACTCCCTGGTCACTGACCGTACTGAGGCTCTGACCTCAAACTCTCTCCTCCCCAGGATGCTGTTCCCGCTGGAGCTCTTCCCGGCTCCGACGTTACCCACCAGGATTATCCTCAGCTCTCGGAGCGGAATCCGCATAATAGGATCTGAAAAGGAAAGAGGAGAGAGTCAGGACACAGGACAGAGACACATTCAAACCGCCCGCGCCCCCCCACCGGCAGCACCTCGTGATGTATTATTTATTATTTATTTATTTATTTATGCATTTTTATATAGCGCGGACTTTACTCGAAGGCGTCAGAGCGCTTCACAATAGGAACACAAGTGAAACATGATGAGAACATTACACAGGAACTGATTACAAAAGTAGACGTTACGTTACATAAGGTAAAAGTGACAGTTGTAAGCAAATAAAACACATGAGGTAGTAAAGAGTGCACAAGCGGAAAAAGTGACAAGTGTGCAGGTTATAAGAGAAAACAAAGTATAGTTTGAGGTATAATACTGCAATAAGTGCTAGACACTCAGGCACAGGAAACAAGCGTTACGTAGGCAAAGGTGGCCCTTGTGCAAGTATCTAAGGCAGGTAGCAAACCGTGTGTTACAAGGGCCAAGTGGTGTGTGCATGTTACAAAAGGGTACCAAACACAAGTACATGGGAAATACCGCATAAAGAAAGGCAGGCATTCCAACCACAAGAACACACTGGGAAAGCACTTCCAAGGTGAGTAGGTTTTTCAGTAGTGGGAGGTCTTCCTTCAAATAACAAAGAGGACGTGAATTACTTTTGAAGGTGTCTCTGGAGGAGGAGAACTTTGAGGTCCCTTTTAAAGGCCTGGGAGGAGGCGGTGGTCCGGAGCTGAGGCGGGAATGAGTTCCAGATTCTCACTGCGTTGCCTAAAAAGGATTGGGCCATCGTTCTTTCCTTCTTGAAAGTGGGAGGTTCAAGCAGTAGATTCTCCGCATTGCGTGAGGGTCTCGAGCCTCCAGAGAGCTTCAGTTTATTCACTAGGTAGCGAGGAGAGGAGGAGTGCAGGGCTTTGTGGGTGATACAGGCAGTCTTATAGATAGCTCTAGCCTCGATGGGAAGCCAGCGGAGGGTGGATAACATCGGTGTGATGTGATCGCTTCTTTTGGCCCCATAAATGAACCGAGCTGCAGAATGGAAAACAGACTTAAGTGGGGACAGGTGAGATTTGGGGAGGCCAGTAAGAAGAGAATTGCAGTAGTCTAGTCTGGAGAGGACCAGCGATTGCACCAAGGTTATATGGTCCTGCTCCGGGAAGAAGCGACGGATTCCCCAAAGAAGGCGCAGTTGGTATCGAGCAGATTTTGCAATGGAATTGATGTGGGGAGTTAGATTGAGTTTTTTGTCTAGAATGACACCAAGGGATTTTGCGCTGTTGACAATGATGGGTTTGTTGTTCAGCAGATTCATCTGATCCATCCATGATTGAACCGGGGGAGGAGAGAGTGTGGAGGAGAAGAGGATGTATTGCCAGCTGTTCTATAATTTTAGGCATCCCCACGGCTCCCCCACTCGCACATTTTTGCTGGGGAGGTGCCTCGTTCCCGGCAGACTACTTCGGGGGGGGGGAGGGCCATACACCTGGGAGCCCCCACCACGACTTGCACATCCACAGTGGCGTGGATGGGGCACGCACATTTGACCCTGTCCAGAGCACTTGGACTGTCCTCTTCTACCCGCGGCTGCGGCAGTGAGTTTCAAGGAGCTGGAGCCCCCTTCTTTTGCTGCTCCCCCCCTTCCCACTCCATCACCCTCAATACCTCTTGGCTACAGCCCAGGCACCACGACTAAGATTACGGCCTCCCCCCTGATCGCCAGGGCCACCCTGATTACACCCATGGCCACAGCGGTGAGTTCCTTTGTGGAAGATGACCCCACTCAGGGGGTCACTTTGGGGCATACCACAGACTGGCCAGTTCCCACTACTCCAGTCCCTCACCCACAGCACGGAACAAATAACTACATTTCCTCCATTTACAAACCCCCCCTACACCAGCTATGGAGTCTTCATGCCCTACAGCGCTGAGCTCACCCCCTTCCTGCTCTGCAAATGTATAATATATATATATATTATCCAAACACAATTGCTTCCACTTTAAAAACAAATTAATCTTTAGAGAATTTGTATCTTGTATTACCTCCTCGTCCCTCCCTAGCTTCCATTCCTTACGCATTGAGGCATCCCTGCCTCACCAGACTCCCATACCATGTGATTTATCACTCAGGGGCTATAAGTAGCCCCCACCTTCCTCAAGCGCCCTGTTTTCTGCTTGTCTCAACTGTTGAGACGCGCGTACCACGAGCTGGCCGTTTGAGGTGCTGCGGTCTTCTTCTTCTGGATTTCTTTGTTGATTCTTCACGGGAGGTCCTCTCCCTCGTTGTGTTCTGCCTGCGGGGACTGGCGGAGCTGGCCTGGGCATCGCTGTGCCTTACCCCTCCGTGTATGCTGTAGCGGTGCGCTCTTGGCAGTGGAGCGGACAGGTCCGGCTGACCGAGTCACCGGCGCTTTGTGGCTGGGGCTGTCTTTCCGGGTTGGAGGCCGGAAAGGGAAGCGGCGGCAGTGGGGTCACCTGGAATCCTTGGCTGGCTGTTTCTGCTCCTCGTTACAGTAAGAGCCTCATGTGAGGCAGTTTTTTAACCTTTCATGTGTGTTTTTTGATTGGTTTATGTCATTTCGTCCACTTTGCCTCATTTCAAATTGGTTTTCTGGGGTTCCCTCCCGGTTTTTCATACTAGTTGGTTGGTCCCTGTTGTTTGGCTGCTCCCTATTTAACATCTCTCAGCTGTGCCTCTGGTTGTTGTGTCATTATGGCGAAGCATGCTTCCAAGCGCAGGCATGTTTTGCCCTCCTCTCCTGATGAAGATGAGCCAATTCCTGCTTGCAGGGCTAGGTTTGCGTGTCCTAGGGATTCTGTGGCCCTGCTGTTAGCTTCTGAGGTCCAAGACATGATTGAGGCTGCTTTGGCTCGCGCTCTGGAACCCAGGGTCCATGCTAAGCGCACGTCTTCTCGTTCTGCGGTCGATCCGGTGGACTCTCCCTCTGCGGACTCTACTTCTTCAAGAGCTGCCAAGCCTTCCACCTCTTTCAGGAAGTTTGTGGGTAGGAAGGAGGCTCCTGCGATTCTCCAGTACATTAGGGAAAACATGGGTTTTCGCCCTTTTCTGCTCCTGTGGGGTCAGATGACATATTTCCGCAGTATGTTAAGCCCCCCGTTCTCGCTATGCCCTTTCATGGACGCATCAAGGACTTGATTTCTGGGGAATGGCGCAATCTGAAGCGCTCGTCGGTTCCTCGTTTCTTGCTGAAGCTATACTCCTTGGAGGAGGGGGAGGTTTCTCTTCCTCACTCTGTCAAAGTGGATGCAATGTTGGCCACCCTGATTGGTCGAACGGCGATTAATCCAGAGGATTGTTCTCCGGCTGATGCTACTGATAAAAAGGTGGATGGGGCCCTCAAGAAGGCCTTCTCTCGTGGAAACATGTAATTGCGTGCTGGCATTTATTCTGCGTATGCGACACAGTCGTTGGTGTCTGACTTTGGGAAGCTGGCCATGGCTATTCAGGACGAGACGGACTGCTCCGGCTTGCTTGTCCACATGGAACAGCAGGCCAAGCTCTTGGCTAACTCCTCTTCGGATGTGCTTCGTTCTTCTGCCATGGCTTCTGGTTCCTTGGTCCTGGCTCGAAGGAACCTGTGGATGCGTGACTGGAATGCGGATTCTTCAGAGAATTCCTCTTTCCTTAAGATCTCCTTTGATGGCAGGATGCTTTTTGGTGAGCATCTGGACAGTATGATCACAAACGCTTTCAAGAAAGGTAAGCATGCTGTGCCTTACAAGGGCAAGCTGTCTGCTTCTCACTCTCGATGCTTCTGGAATCCGGCTCCTTCCTTGGCCTCTTCTTTCCAGCCTCCCCGGCAGTACTCAAGGGCCTTTTCGGCCATCGGCGTAAGTTCCAGCCCAAGAAGACGGCTGCCGTGGCTGGTCCCAAGGGTCCGTCGGATGCGTTCAAGCAGAAGTCCTGACAACGACGGCGTGGCAGCCTCGAGACCTGTGGGCGAGAGGCTGACGTTTTTCCTAGAGTCTTGATGTGGGGGATCTCTGGGCATTGGGTATTATCAGGAGAGGTTATCCTATTGACTTTGCCGCTATTCCGCACGGCTGGGGCACCATCCGTACTCCTATCCCCAGATCCTCACCGAAGTGGAAGGCTCTTCTGGAGGGGGTTCGGGATCTTCTGGCAAAGAGGGCACTCGTCCCGGTCCCCTTGGCGCAACAGGGTGTGGGATGTTATTCCATTTTGTTTCTGGTCCAGAAGGTGTCAGGGGGGTTGCAGCTTGTTCTTGACCTCAAGAGGGTGAATGGTTGGATTTGGACCGTTCACTTCAAAATGGTGACCTTGTAGTCCATCATTCCTTTGGTTGGGGTCCGGGACTTCATGACTTCTATCGATCTGCAGGACGCCTATCTTCATGTTCCAGTAGCTCGGGAGCATCAGATGTTTTTACGTTGTGAAATAGGCGACTCCCTCTTCCAGTTTGCAGTTTTGCCATTCAGGCAGTAGTCCGCTCCTCGGGTCTTCACCAAGCATCTGGCTCTGTTGGTGGCCTTGGTCCACGCCAAGGGGATATTTCTCCACCCTTACCTGGACGATTGGTTGGTTCATGCTCCCTCATTCCAGTTCGCGCTCAGTCACACGGAGGTGGTTCTGGCCGTTTTGAGGGGGCACGGCTTTCTTATCAATGCGGGGAAGTCATTTCTTGTTCCATCCCAAGATCGTCTCTTCATTGGGGCTCGGTTTCAGATGGATTTGGGGGTGGTCACTCTGCCTGAGGCTCGGGTGGACAAAATTCTATCGCCCATCCTGTCCCGTCTATCTGGTCCGGTTCAGGTGACAGCTTGTTGGCTCTAGGTACAGAGGGACATGGCAGCCACGGTCTTTCTGGTTCCGTGGTCCCGGTTTCATTTTCACACCCTGATGGCTCATGTCCTGGCGCATTGGTCTCCCCATTGCCTCCCCCTCTCTTCTCCGATTCCGGTGTCCCCTCGAATCAGGATGGTTCTGGGTTGGTGGTTGGTTCGGGATCATCTGCTGACAGGGGTCTCTCTCTCTCTCTCTCTCTCTCCTCTGGCTCTCGTTGTGGTCACCACGGATGCCAGCCTCTCGGAGTGGGGGGCCTGGCTGGGGGTTCCTCAGACCAAGGGCTTCTGGTCCCCCTTCTCAGGGCAGGAAGTCATCGAATTGGAGGGAGTTGGAGGCGGTCCATTTGACTCTGTTGGCCTTCTCCCAGTTTCTGCGGTATTCCTTTGTTCTCATTCGGACGGACAACGTCACTGCCATGGCTTACGTGAACAGGCAGGGGGACCAGGTCCTCGTCTCTAGCTCTGGTTGCGTCGCAGTTGTTCGGTTGGGCGGAGTCTCATCTGGTGGCACTCTCTGCTATTCATATTCGGGGGTGTCCAATTTTCTAGCGGATGCTCTCAGCAGGGCCATCCCGTCCTCTTTGGATTCCTGCCTCCGTCAGGAGTTGTTTGTGCATCCGACGGTGTGTTGGGGTGTTCCGTTGTGAACCTCTTTGCATGTGTGGGCGATGCCAAGGTGGCCAGGTTTGTCTCCCGCAGTCGGGAGGGTTTGGCCTGGGTGGTGGATGCTCTCTCCTGCCCTTGGCCTCGCGGGCTTCTGTATGCTTTTCCTCCTTTACCCCTTCTTCTCCGCTTCCTTCTGTGGGTCCTATCCTTGGAGGCTCCGGTGATTCTGGTGGCTCCGGCATGGACTTGTGCCTCCTGATTTCCTCTCCTGGTGGAGATGAGGTCGGAGTTTGAGTGGTTGCTGCCTCTGTCTCCATCCCCTTTGGTGTTCCCGGTGTTGCAGCGGGATGTTCAGGCCAGGATGCACTTGGCGGCCTGGAGGTTAAACGCTTAGGTCTGCTACGTAAAGGGGTTCAGGCTGGCTTGACTTCTACTCTGCAGGCGGCTAGGCGCTCGTCGACCAACAAGTCTTACCTGAGGCACTGGCATTCTTTCAGTCGGTGGTGTCATGACAAGGCTTTGGACCCTGCTTCCTCTTCTTTGTTTGAGGTGATGCTGTTTCTCCAGGGGGGTGCTGCCTTGGGCTTGAAGTTTTCTTCCCTTCGTTTGCAGTGGGCTGCGATTAAGGCGTTTCGGAGCTCTTGGCAATCTCGCGAATCCTGATGGGTTGGTTGGTCGCCTTTTTAAGGGTTTGGGTTATGTTCTTCCTATCCCTCAGCGGCATTTTCCCACCTGGGATCTGTCTCTGGTCTTGGACGCTTTGATGTCCCCTCCCTTTGAGCCTTTGCTTTCTGTGGACCTGCGCCTTTTGTCCTTCAATACCTTTTTTTGATTGCCATTTCTTCTGCTCACCACCTGGATGAGCTTGGCCCTCTCTCTTCCAAATACCCTTTTTGTCAGTTTTTTTAGGACAGGATCATTTTGAAACCAGTGCATTCATTTTGTCCTAAAGTGAATTCTCTGTTCCACAGGGATCAGGAGTTGGTCCTTCCTTCCAATTTTGATTCCCCGTTGTGAGAGTCTGAGGCGCGGCTACACTCTTCGGATGTTTGGAGGGCTCACCTCGTCTATTTGGAGTGGGCCGCTCCTTTCCGTCTCTCTGATTTGCTTTTTTTTTATTTTGGGCCTGTAAATTGGGGTTTGCGTCCTTCTACTCCTTCTTTGAGTCGTTGGGTTCCATCTCTGATTTTTTGGGTGTACAAAGCGGTGGGGCACCTTTCTCCTTTGGGGTTCAGGGTCATTCCACTCAGTCCATGGCGGCGTCCTGTGTGGAGGTCTAAGGGGCTTCCATTTTGGAGATTTGCCGGGCTGCCACCTGGGCTTCGCCGTTGACCTCTGCATCTCATTACAGGATTGGCCGGGAGTTGACCGTGCTGATGTTTTTGGGTACAAGGTTCTTTCCACTATGGTTCCTGAATAGAGGTTTTTATTTGTTGTCTGTGTTTTTTAATAAACCTGTTTTTGCATACCTTCTTTGATTGTCCTGTTTGGCTTTGTACTTCTCAATGCGTAAGGAATGGAAGAGAAGGAGGGACGAGGAGGTAATGCTGCAAATACTTAACGGTAATTGCATTACTCTGAGTCCTACTCCCTTGCTTCCATTACTTACATCCCTCCCTCCCTCCCTGGTAGTCCAGGCCAACCTTTTGGTATGGTTTTGGTCTCTGTGGTATTACAGGAGGTTTGAGGGGTGTGGGGGCTACTTATAGCCCTGTGTGATAAATCACATGGTATGGGTGTCTGGTGAAGCAGGATGCCTCAATGCGTAAGTAATGGAAGCGAGGGAGTAGGACTCAAGTAATTGAGGCATATATGTAGGTCTAACCACTGGTATCTGTAGTAGAAGTATATACTTACTACCATTCTTATGTGACTTTAATATCTTTTATGTAATTCATGCACTCTGAAGTCTTTAAGTAATGTAAACGGTTCTATTGTAAAGCGCTCTGACACCTTCGGGTAAAGTTTGCGCTACATAAAAACGCATAGATAAATAAATTGTTTATTTCCCTGATCTTTGTCAGTCTCCAGAGTTCCTGCCTATTAGACATCTCGGACGGACCTCAGCAGCCCTGCCCACCCCAGGAGAGGCGCACCCCGGCTCTAACAGGCAGAAGCAGCTGCGCGCAGGGCCGAGCTGCGGCCAGGAATGCAACCCCCGCTCTTACTGGGACACTCAGAAAGGGTCTCAATAAAAACGAAACTGTTCCTTTTGTATATTCTGCCGTGACCTCTGACTAGTTGAGCGGACGGCCTCAAGATGGCCACTAAATGTAAAACATAGGAGAAAAACAAACGGAGATCTCCAGTGATCAAGTAAACATTTCCTTAACATATATGTTTACGTGTTACTATTTGGTAGGACTACAGTTCACGATCTTTTGTTTATTTTCAGTAGTGTTCATGGACTCCGATTTTTTGCAAATTATTCTACATTTGTTATTTGTAGCCGTGTGATCAAAGGGGATCATGTCAGGGGTACCGGCTTTCTCCTTAGAGTGGACATCTTCTGGAAGGGTGACCTTCGAATTACTTTACTAATCTTTAACTCGAGAGGGGTGAGAAGTTACACTTCAAAGCAAGCTTCGATGAAATGTTCAATCCCTATGCCTTTGCTTCTTGTGCAGGCCATGTTAAGGTTTGGTGTGTGTGGTCTTGTGCTATGGAAGTCAGATGTTAAGAAAAAAGCCTGGCACCCTGTCTTTCACAGTTTTGTGAGCCCTCTGAATTTAGATGAGCTACTCTCAGACAAAGACTTAAAAGTGCAGATTTTTTAACAATGTGTGGAAAGGTTTTGTTTAGGAATGGTGAATCGTGATTAAACAAACATGTTTTACCTGTTTTTTCCATAAAGGGTGTTTTTATTAGTGCATTTTTGGGGGCAAGAATGTGTATTAAGTGTAGTTTTATTGTGTGTGTGTGTTTAGTCTATATGTAATGCTACGTGTTATTAAGTAGTCACATATCTCGGGAGATAAGAATTCTACACCCATGCCCTTATCCACCCAAACTAGCATTTTACAAGCGATCCTGGCATATAATCCCCCAGTCTGGGTAGTAGTAATGATTTTATGTATTGCACTCTGCACCAGGTCTGCTTGACTGTCAGAGATAATCTTGACTTGCTTCTGCAGTGCTGCAGAGTTGGCTTATGTTATGTGTAACACCTTCAGTTAGTCCATGCTTTTGAGCTAGCGGCACAGTGCCTTCTGGGAATTGTAGTTTTGCTTTTCTCCATAATAAGCCTGGGCTTTCATGGATCGCCACGCAAAGTGCTGTTTGCTCATAAGCCAGGAATTGATGCAGGTTTAGCACTTGGCACGAGGGCATTGATCTGATATAAAAATGATTGCACCACAGCTTTACCAACCTTTCAGAAGTAGCTAATAGAAAGGCAGTCAATTATGTGAAAGAATACAAATTCTTTGTAAGATATATATAGTCTCATTTATCACAAATATTGTAATTGCATTTATATAGCGCTTATTACCCCTGATGAGGCATTAAAACGCTTTGCTGTGAGTCATACCCTATTCTGGAACCCAAGCTCAGTGGTTAATCCAGTGGTTAAATGTTTGTTATGGCGATTGGTCATGTGACTTTGCACCACCGTATAATGCTAAGGCCTTTATTTCTGAAATTGTTGGAGCTTTTGCAATTACTGTTTAATTCCCCCTCCCCCCAATTAAAACATAGCATGTCAAATACTTTGCTTTTTAAAAAGTTTCTTAACCATATATTGATCTTTTACCACAATCTAAGTTTTAAGCTGTTATTGACTCATGACTTCAAGAATTTATGGCTTCTCTAAAGATATTGATGTTTTATGTCTTTCACTATAATTGAAATTGTTCTCTGTATCATGTATTCTTTTGTGGACCTCTTTGGAGTTTTAAATCATGAAAAGAAACCTGAACTTGTCATGTGCTTGCAAGAAAAATTAATTGCAAGCATTTACTCCAGTTCCTTTGTGATAGATTCTATTATTACCAGTTAGGTGTAATCATCAGTAGGGGCTCTGCAGTTTCAGGGAATGGTTGGGGAGAGAGGCTGAGGGAGATTAGATAATGTTAGGTTGCAAGGAAAGGGTTTTAAGGCAGGAGGTGAGGTCGAGTTTCGGATTTAAAATAAATTCTACTTGTTGATGGGACAGGTTGCATCATAAATCTACCCGTCCTGTAAAAAATCTACTTGTCACTTTGGTGCCATGTAGAGCGGCCATACTTTACGGCAGAAAGCTCATTATATAGGAGGTCTGATAATAGCCTCTCCTCTTATACCATGACAAATACCATACTAGGGCTTGAACGCTAGCAATTTCCTCATTTTGCAAGCTTTTTGCAGATCTACATACTGGGGCTGGAGGTAGCAGTGACGAATTGCTCCAGGGTTAGAATGCCCTTTTGAGTCTGTGCAAACCTTCTAACTTGCATGTTTTAAGGGTTTTCACAATTTCTTCTCTCTAGTTTTTTCCCAAACAGAGAAAGGTTGAAAAACTATTACTGATGAGTCTGGAGCAAAACTTTGTTCAGGGTTGGGAAAAAAGTGGTTAGAGAGAAAGTGAACTTGTAAACACATGAGCAAACCTACACATGGATATTTGCTTGTGCTAAAATACAGTTCACAAATATATTTTCTAGGAGTACGAGTTCCTGGTCTACTTATCTAAATTCATGTGAATTCATGAAATATGTAAATCTGCACTAATGCAAAGACATGCCATGGGGTAACCTTTGTCACTTTCTTTAAGATTGTGGCCCCTAATTAAGTCTGGCGTTAACCAAGAACTTTTGTTTTAATTAAAACTCTCTCTCTCTCTCTCTCTCGCTCGCTCTCTCGGATAAGGTTACTGCAAATTTCGAACCGGTTCGTGCTGCATCACAGCACCTGCCATATGTTACCATGACGACTTTACCCGCTCGTCTTTTCTAGAATTTATTATTGCATAGGATTGCACATGACAATTTCGGCATATCCTGCTGTTTTGCAACCCCACACCCTGATTAGGACCGGGTTGGAATTATCACCGGTCCCCCGATACTGCTCCATAGAGACGCTTTCAGCCCTGAAGAGTCACGGGTAACTGCCCCTCTGACGAAACACATGTCGGCTGGTTTTTTCTTTGGATCTCCTCTTGAAGAAGGACCACAACCACTTTTAAAACCTTAAGCTTGAACAAATGTTTTGTCGATCCTACTCGTGTTCTTGCATTTTAAGGGACCTTGTTATTTACACAGTTATTATCTTTACATGTGCTCTGGACCTTGTATTCAAAACACCACAAATGAAAACCACACCATTATAGAAAATAAAGTATCTTTATCTAAACCAAACAAGAACAAAACAACAAAAGCATTTTTAATGCAATACGTCTCGCATTTATGAGAGTTTAAGCTCGTGGCATTGCAAATGACAATGTCTTTTATTTATGTGTTGTTTTAAAAACAGATAAATAAAAGGCATTGTCATTTACAATGACAACAGCTTAAACTCTGTTTCTGTTGCTGTTGATACTTCTGTGGATCTTGATATTTTCCCAGTTCATGAAGTTTCAGTGGCTCTTTGTGGACTTCTGTAGATCTTGATGACTTTTTGATGACGTCTGTTGCTCTCAATGCTTCTGTGGCTCAAGGTGACTAATATGGCTATCACTGTGTCTGTGGCCCTTGATGTAATCACGTGTTTTTAATTTCTGCACATTTTACTGACTTTAGGTTACCTCTGTGACTCTTGAAGGGCTTCTGTTGCTCCTGCTGACATTCGTGGCTCGTGGTGTCCTCTGCTCCATCTAGGTTTTTTACTTCCTGATTATTCCCAAGCCTAAATTCTTGATACGTCTGTGCCTCCTGGACGTACTGCATTCTACTTTTATGCACTAATTCTAGATCCCTTATCATAATGTATTATACATTTTTCAATTTAGTAGGATCGGTACTTACATTGCTCTCAGTTTCTACCAGGGTGTCCGTTACTGCGTAAGATTTACTTTTTGCTAATAATTTGACTCAGTGGACTAATACCTTCCCTCTGACTATGTTACGTGAAAGTCATTGGTTGAAATCTGGTTTGGTCCACCCGTCTCCAGATGTTAACGATCAGTAGTTGATAAAAAAGAGTACCATTGACTTGGGTTATACTAAAAACAATACTAAAATGCTTTCAGTCCTAACTGTAAGCAACGTTACAAATAGGGGAAGTTTTTTTAAACAGATTTTTAGAACACACCTTTCCCAAAACAACTTTTCCCTAGAAATGTTTAAACCGGGATTACATTTGTAATTAAATAATTTTAATTTGTGAGCAGAGTGAACATGTTCCAGACCAAAAACTAGCTGCTTAGCGAGTTCAGAAACAAAACTACCCAATCTCCAATTTTTCAGAAAAAGCCCAATTAAACCAACTCCCTTCTGTTTATGAATGTGATTCTGATTACATGATAGTTCGGCATGTAATCTTTTTGGATGACCAGTGATGGTCTGGTGCAGTGGCGGTGCGTCCATTGGGGGCGTTGGGGCGTTGCCCCACTAGCCATGGACGCCCGCCGCTGGTGCCAGCAACATATTTACAGTATGAGTATTTTTATTTAAAGTTCCTTTTGTGTTTACAATAAATCAGAGCGCACAGCGCTACAGGGCCGGGACGAGCCCGACAGAATCGGGCATTGCGTATGGAAGTGGGCCGTGGGGGGCGGGGCTGCGGCAGAGAGTGATTGTGATTGACAGCGCACACAGGCAGGCAGCCATAGCGTAAGCACCTGCAGCGGGGTCAGGGTGACTAGCTACGCATGTAACAGCCAGGAGTGCTCATAATTGAGACTGGCCTGCGCATGCGTAGTACCGAATAAACCTCGCCCCCCCCCCCCCCCCCCTGTAGCACTGAGAGACATGGCAGGGACCCGGGGCCCCGGTTTCAATATGGGCAGTTTTTCTCCTGCTCGTAGTCCAATCCTGGCGCAGTGGCGCTGTTAAGCCTGCGCCAGGATTGGCTGAGTAGAGCAGGGGTCAGGATCATTGGGTGCCGCGCCTGGGTGTTTGCTGCTAGTTCAGTAATGGCCAATCACATATGGCTATATCAAGCCAAGTTGAGGTGATTGGCCATAAGCTACAGTGACGTGACCGCGCGTGAGCAACTGAAAGTCGAAGGAAGGTTCTAGAAGACGACGTTGAACTCCAGACTAGGTGACGACTGAGACAGACCAGTTGATCCAAGTGCGTGACGGTGACTGACTCCTGTCCTGACTCACTCGTCGTATCGTATGGCAAATTAATGTAAGTGCAACATTATTATCTTATTACAGTACTACTTGTATGTACACTGTACAACCACCCCAGAATTCACATTTTACACTCTAGTTGCACTTGTCTCAATGTCTCCCCCCTTTTCGCACTTTTCTCCCACGTTTGTAGTCCTGGGACTAATTTGTGAAAAAAACAATGTTCTATATGTCCTGCACGACGGCGGCAGGCTAAGTGTTCGCTGCTGACATCAGCTGTGACCTGCACATCCTGTCAAGGACCACCCAGCCAGGCCTCTACCCTTCAGACATCCTTACATGGATTCATTCTCTAGGTGTACATTCGGGCACAGAGCACCTTGGCGCAGATGGCAGCCTCCGTCACTGAGGGTGTCTTTGGAATCCAGATTCTCAGAATGAATGTGCTTGTCTTCTGCCGACAGTGTTAAGTAAAGGTTGAAGGCAACGCGCGTGCAAACTACCGGCTGCTTTTTTCTTTCGGAAAGTCATCTGTATAATGCCGCATATTAGCACTAGAATTTTGCCAGCCGCAATTTGATAATTTGATAATTTGATAACTTGAGCATTGTACATGAAATAATTTTGATAGCAATAAAGGCTTGTTTTTTTGAAGCTGTGATCAGTTGGATTTCATTGTAATGTGCATTTGGGGGTTCCAAAAACAAAGTTGCTGCAGCAGAAGACATGTGATCAGTTACTTTTTAACAGAGGGCAAACGCATAACTAGGCATGCATATAAACGTACAAACAGTACATGAGGCTGAGATGGAAGGGAGAGGTGGGCCGCACATCAGTGGGTGAGGGGTATTCATGGATTAAAGACTAATACTAGTATTCTGGGATGGGCCCATCGAGCATTCATGTGTATAGTACGGGTCTGATGCCATTTGCACAGCTACTAGAGGAGTCCTTCTCAACCAGAAGACTGTCTGAATGATCCTGTCTATCTCCAGAACTATTAGATGCCAAAGGTGGATGTACACACCTGTGTATCCTGTAACATGAAAGGTTTGGGGATTTAGCCCCATGTTGGCAAATTGGAACAGTCCAATATTAGTGTGTTGGGGGCTATTAGAACTGGGCTAGCCAGCAATTCATGGGGTCGAGCCTAGCCATTAGTGTGGCCTGACTTCTAAGAGCTAAAACAACGAGTCTCGCCATCAAAGGTTTTAGCATGTAAATGACAGCAAATATCATGTAAAAATATACTATTTCAAATTGTTTTTTTTATTTTTGAATGCTTCTGTTTTACATTCGTTTGTCCTCCCGGCATTAACAAATATTAAAATTAAGCTTTTAAACATGGGCCCCCATGCCCTGACATTATGCTTTGAGTGAGCCTAGATATGTCAGCTCTTCATGTACAGTATACACAAGCCAATGTTGTGCTAAGTGGAGCAACCTTGTTGTTTAGTAATTGATACGCAAGAGTGTTTTTTCTATTTAGAGCACATCCCAAACTGAATTTATCCAAGGTGCACTTTAATCTAACAATCAATCAAAATAATGCTCAGTGTATTAGAATGCTTTGGATAGGATCCCAGAATTTGGTCAAGTGGGGAGATTTCACAGTCGCAGGCAAGTTTTGAAAATGGCCACATTAGGCGACAGTCATACAAGTGGGGTTAGTTGGCTCGTAGCAGCATGTTTCTGCAGAAGGGACTGAACTACAAGTGTGGATTTGCAAAAGGTGCTGTACCAGTGGTATTAAGGTGGCACCATTTTTCACTATTTTTTCAAAATTTTCTCGGTGCAGTATGCTGCCGAGTTTCTGCCCCACCACTTTCAAATGTCACCAGCCGCCACTGGTCTGGTGCCTCAGATACCAGATCTGGGCAAGATTTCAGGTTGGATTTGTACCCCCAAGAAGGTCAGATTTCCAGCAACATCGAGTGGAGAGTGAAGACTGTGATGGCTGTAATGAATGAACGTGCCTGCATATGAGGTAGCCCAAAGTGAATCACTTCTCTGAATTGCTCACAATTTACGACATACAAGTGAATTTAATGCAATTAAAAAGAGAGAAGATTTTTTCTAGATCTCACAAATTAGCCAAGAAGACATTAGTGATTCGAACCCATGACACAGTTCAAATTGTGCATCTTAGCCACACCTCCATGCACCGCGTTTAATATGCTAATCCATTGAAGAAGTTTCACCAGTGCCGGTGGTTGGCAGTCTGCCAGAGCTGGCCACCAACACCCATTTTAGGAGACCTGACTTATTTTTCATTTAAAAAAAAAGGAAAACAGGGTTGAAGGGAGAGTGCAGGGACAAAGCAGAACCCGCAGGAGTGAGAGGAATGAGGAGTAGGTCAGGAAATGTGGGGTGGGTGAAGAAACTCGAGTCTGGGCAGCTTTGCTGTTCGGCATCGGTGATCTTGGCTTTCTCCAGTGTTTTCAAAGGATGTAAGTTGCCCTCACGCCTATACTCTTACAAATTAAGCACTGACTTGATGCAGTCTGTAGCTCAGTCCTGGAGTGTCTCAATGGCCCTCTCTCTGACTCCAGGGGAGAGGCCTTAGCCAGCGCTTCCTCTTGTCAAGTGAATCAGTTTCCTGCGTGACTTCACGCCGAACCCCATGACCCTTCAAGGAATTCCCAGACCGCTTCCCCCTCCTTCGGCTGCTTGCTGTTTTGGAATTCAGAGTGAGGTGTCCTAACACACCGGCCGCAGCAGGCACCTCGAGACCTTGGAAACCGTGAGTTTTAGATTTTGTGCCTTTTGTGTTAGTTAACCTGTTAACATTCTCCCCGGCTCCCAATGCCATATTCGCCCCCAGGTGCTGTGATTGGGTGGGTTATGTAGCACAGCATAGGACATGAAGTGAACTGTCTCTACTTCTGTTTGTAGACTTTGTGCTTGTGAAATAAATTAGCTCTGTGGAAACTGAAGGCATTCACTCACAGGATTAATCAGGAGCTAGGGCTCGGGTTGAAGTGGTTCTAGTGATTGCCTTTGTTATCAAGAGATGCAGAATTTGACGTGATTACACAAGGGTGGGGCTCCCTCCTAACTCTGAGCACTGCTACCTGCAAGACCGGACCAGAGGTTTCCAAGCCTTTATCCCAGTAGTGACCACAATCCGACTTACCCTTTTACATGCACACTCAATCATGCCAATCCATTCACAAACATGCTCAAATTCATCCATCATTCACAAGCGCATACTCACAACCATTCACAGCACGCATGCACAAATACACATGCATTCATTACCTCCTCGTTAGTCTTCCTCGCCACATGACTAACAAAGTGAGCTTGATCTGATCTGGGGAGTTGGCCGGGTCTGGGCTGGTTTGCACCTTGTTGCGTGTCAGCCTGGGTCTTCCTGTTGCTTTGTGCGGCCTCCCCTGTGGGGTCCAGGTCTTGTGTGGCTTCGGACGTTACCTTCTTGGTCCAGTGGTCTTTATGTTCTGGGTGCCCCTTCCCGGGTGCTGGGAGCCTTTGCTGTCCTTGGGGAGTGCACGGCTTGCCAATCTGCTGGGTCGGTTTTATGTCGCCGGTTCCTTGGCTTCTCTGGGATTTGCCCCGGCCCTGAGGGGGCTTCTTGTTGCTCTCCTGGGCGGTTTCTCTCCTGCTTCATGCTCCGGGGTGTTTGCGGGGTTCGCCCCTGTTGTTTTTTTGGCACTTTGGTGCTGTCCTTTCCTGGGCCTCTTTTCTTCTGGCTCTGTCTGTTCTCGTTAAGTGGTGTGAGTCGGGCCTCTTTACTGCCTGGTCGGGTGTTCTCCTGGGAGTGCCTGGTGCTGTTTGCTTAGTTTGGGTCCCCGGATTGGCTATTCGGCCTTCTCGTTCGGGCTGCCGGCTTTGCGCTTTCCAGGAGGGCCTTTTTCTTTGTCCTGGCATGGGCTTTTGTCCTGTTGGTGCTTGCCTGGGTGCGTCTCCATTGGTGTCTACTGCTGTGGTGGTTGCCTTGGGAGGTTTGCTCGTTGATCCGTGTTTTGCCTATGTGGTCGCAGGTTTTTTGTCCTGCCCCTGCATCTGGCTTTCCCTTAATGGTTTTTGTTTCCGGCGGTGCTGTTGGGTGCCCGGGGGGTACTGGAACTCTCGGTTCTCATCTTCCTGGCAGGTCCCTGCGCTTCTGGTGTGAATTGGTGTCCTCGTCTTTTGTTCCTGGTTTTGGGGTTCCGGGGCCTGTTGGCTCAGGTTGAGGGTCCGTAAAAATTATTACGACGTTCTGGGCATTACCGAATATGGACGAGTTTGGTATCTACGAACCGTAAATGGCGAGTTCAGGAAGTGTATGCATTTTTGCTACACTACCTGGTAGGGTTCGCCTAATATTACGTGTTCTTCATCTGAACCCTCGGGTTCCATTTCAGATACGGCATCCATTTTGTTTCTTGCCCTCACGTAGCCAGCGAGCAGGTAACTGTTCGCCCCCTGACCCTCTAGTTCCCAAGCCTTGCGGAAGACGCATATTCCTTTCATGCGTCTTTATGGCCGGAGGAATGGCACAGCGAAGGCAGATGGCTCAGCTTGAGGGTAATCTGGTCGTGCCGGTCTATTGTGACAGCCGTGCAGGCGGTGGGATCCAGCTCTTTGATCCCACGATCATGCTTCCGATATTACCCCCACACTCTTTTCTCTACACGTGTCTGACTTCCTTGCAGCTGTCCTTGTCTCTTTCTCCTGGTCATTTACAACTCTAATGGGTATGCCTAATGGTGGGAAGACATACTTTTACAGTTGGGAACCGGCACTGCTACTGTAATTATGTTCCGAGATTCTGAACACATGAAAGCGACCCTTTTTGAAGTTTTACTGTGGGAACTGGATTGTAATCTTTTGTCCGCATGTTGTGCAATGGCAACATTTTGTATATGTTGGAAATGGGATCCCCGGCTGGCCAGGGCTTTCGCCAAAGTCAGTCGGGGATCCCATTTCCAACATTGGCGGCAAGCGGTGAGGATAAGGATTTGTGTTTGCCTTGTACCTTAGTAGTAGCTGGCTGCACCACAAAACTCTGCATTTTAGATGACCACATTTTAGGGGATTGTTTTTGAAATTCCATTGTTTCTTCTCCTGAAGAGTGTCATTTGATTGTGTTCAGTACATTTGTCCCCCGCCCTGCTTCCAGAGTTTGGTACCTGTGTCGCTTTTGGTCAGGTTGAGAAGTCAGGGGTGGTAGAAACTGCCTTACCGATCCGAGGGGAGGGTGTGTGTGGATGAATGGTGTGTTTTCCTGGACGCATGAGTATGAGTTCTCTTTGATACGGAGATTGTTGAAGTTTTGGAATTGTGTACTCTTACTTCAGATTGTTCAGTCCCCTATGTTGCATGTGTCTGTGATCATCCTGCCAAGATGGAGTCTGCTTTTAATGTCTGGGGTCTGTTTTTGCATGAACTGAGAGAGTTTTGCGAAGAGAGAGACATTGCAGTGAATGAGTCAGACACCCAGTCCCAACTGAGGGGTAACCTGATCCAATGGCAGAAGGAGGACTGGGAGCGTGAGCACAGTGAGGAGAGGGCCCGGGTCTCACACCATGAGGGTGGTGGGTCAGAGGGGAGCCCTGAAGAGTCTGAGGAGGAGGGAGAAGATGATAGCACAGGGACGCCAGCAGATAGTGAGGACCCCATAGATAGGGAGTCCCTTGCTGGGTCCAGTTTAGGAGGCAGCGCCTCATCCCTTTCCCTGTCCCCAGAGGAGCTGGAAGATAGGAGGAGCGAAAGGGAGCACCAGCTGGCTTTAGAGAAGCTCAGGTTGGAGCATGCCCAGGCTATGGCACAGCTGGGCATTAGAAATCAACAGCTGGAGGTTAAGAAGCAACAGCTGGAGACCGAGAGGGTCTTAGCGCAGGACAGGATAGAGGAGGCTGAGAGGGCCGCCACCAGAGGCAAAGTAGCTTTGGAGGGTAGACTATCCCCTGCGCGCAGTGTTGAGTTTCTGGATCCCCCAGGGAGGGTTGGGTCCAGTGGTGTCAGCTATTTAAATCTCAGTCTAGAAAGTCCCAGTTCCCAGAGTATGGTTCCTGTTTCCCCAGAGGAGGAGAATAGGTTGAGGTTTAGGAACCTTAGGAAACCGTCTCATCAGTCTTGGGAAGACTTTGAGGATGACTGTTGTGAAGCCCTGTGTGATTGGGTACGGGAGCCCACGAAATGTGATTGGGACCTATTGTTCGATATGTTTCTCAGAGAGCAGTTGCTCAGTTGTTGTTCACCAGGGTTGCGCCAACACCTGTTAGGGTGTGGATTGTCTGAACCATGTGAGCTGGCAGAGGAAGCAGACCGCTGGGAAGGGACCAGAGGTTCTGTAGAGTCATTGGTGAGTGACTCCAAAAGTAGTGGGTCAGGGATCTTCCAGCCCAGCGTGGTGGAAGAGGCTCAGTGTAGCCCAGCTAGGTCCCTGGTTAGTGAGAAGGGTGTAGGGGCTGACTGCCTGGCTCAGTGGAGCAGGAGTCAGTGGGTGGCTGAGAGCCCCCAGAGGCCCGAAGCCCTGTCTCAGAACCTGGGTGGTTTCTTGAGGGAACACCAGGTTGGGGACCTAGGCTGTCCTGTTAGTCCACTTGAGGAGGATCTCCTAGTGAGTAGAGGACCTGGAGTGTCTGTAACCAGAGCTCCTGTGGTTCTAGAGACTGGCAGTACCGCTCCGGTAGGGAGGGTACAGGAGTCCAGAGTGAGGAGTGATTGGGGGAGTTCCCCAGTGGAAGGACCAGTGGGTCAGGGACTACCCAGTTGGGCTAGGTTCCCGTGTAGTGACCATGGTAACAACACTTCTGGTCTGGGGGATCTTCACGCACTGTCAGGTGGACAGAGGGCGGGAGATCTGCGCCAGACAGACAGTCACACAACAGATGTGACATTTGTTAGCCTCAGGGGGATGGAGTGTAAGTCCCCAGAAGTCCTGGAGTGCCAGGCAATTGTTCCACCGAAGGTTTTAGACCAGAGGTTGGAAGGCCAGGTTCAGGATCAGCCTGACCTGAAGGGTAGGACGACTGTAACCAGTGTCCTGACCAGTTCTTCTTCCAGAGGAACTTCTCCAGGTGGGAGAGGGCAGACCTCTGGAAGGGGGTGCAGAGGGTGGGAGAGCCCACCTCTGACCCCGGTGCAACCTGAGTGGATTAGCCCTGGGTTGGAATGGCGTTCTAGGGGTACCCCTCGCAGAGGGAGGAGGAACCCTAGGAGAAGAGGTAGGGGGAGGAGAGCCTTCCCTGAGACTCCTGGTCCGCCTGAGGTTGTAGGCCTTAGGCTGGAGAACCAGTGGCAGTCTAGTCCTGTCTTGCAGACAGGAAGAGTGGAGAATGGCTCCTATGTGCCAGGGGTTACTAACCCCCGCTCTGCGAATTGGCATGGACCAGTGGCACCTGGGTGGCCCAGGGCCTGGTCCTGGCCGCGGACAACTTGGGAGTACCAGTGGGGTAGCCCAGTTGGTCCAGACAGTGTGTTTAGAAGGAATCCCCTGGGTTCACCATGGCGTAGAACAGGAGGGTGTCCCTGCAGTTGTGGGCCCGCGTCCGTGTTCTATCGGCCCAAGCAGGGAAGTCCATCACGGTGGTGATTGGTCTCCCCTGCGTTTTGGCTGGAAGGGGGTTATGTTGGACTTTGGCCCTTAGGGCAGGTTCATCCCTAGACTTTTTGCGTGAAATGGTGACCTGGAGATGGTGATTTTTGGATTGTGCGCACTTTCACTGTGTCCCAGTGGAAAG
Organism: Lissotriton vulgaris; assembly: GCF_964263255.1. Classification (NCBI taxonomy): domain Eukaryota; kingdom Metazoa; phylum Chordata; class Amphibia; order Caudata; family Salamandridae; genus Lissotriton; species Lissotriton vulgaris. Next base: position 69,197 of record NW_028241688.1, on the reverse strand, counting down.
TGCGTGCGCACTCTGAGTGCATGTGCTGAGCTAGGCCTGCCCACCCATAGGAATGCATGGGGAATGTATGTGTCCCTGGTAGTTCCTGATGCGTGGGGTGTACAGGCTTGAGTCTGGTATGTGTGAACTCATGAGAGTGAATGCTGCGAGATGGTGTATACAGCATGTATGTGTCTAGTAGCGAAGCACCATTTCTAGACATGGCTGTACGTGTGCTGTGAGGGTGCTGGCGTGTGATTGGCTGGAGCTGGCTGGCATGCCAGGCTCCAGGAAGTCTGGATGGGTCTGCCCGGTGGTGAGTGGGAGATTAGCATGAGTGATGTGTGGGAGGAGTGTACCTGTGTCCTGGATGGGCTGGGTTTTCCCCACACAATGCTGGCTCCGCCCCCCTGTGGTGTGTCTAATGACCCAAGCCCTGCCAGTGAATAGAGAGGGTGGTTGAGGTAAACAGAGAACTCAAGAACCAGCTGCGACTGGTTCCGCCCCCACTCTGCACCCTTGAACAAAGGAATGCACTGTATAAAAATGGGGCTGTGTCCCCACTGAAGTTGTTCTCTTCCAGGATCCTGAGGGGGCTGTTGCTGCTGCTGCTGGGCCAGAGGATCGCCACTTGGGGTGTCTCCCTGCCTGGAGACCCAGTGTGCTGGCTCTGGGACCAGCCTTGCCCCCCCTGCCCCCCTGGAGGACTTTTGCTGGACTTTGGGCTGTCCTCTAGCGCTGGGAGCGCTGGAATTGCCTCTTAGCGCTTGGAAGCGCTTGCAGATTCCTCGGAGCGCCTGGGAGCGCTTTTGTTCGGCTATAGCGCTTTGGAGCGCTTTATTTGAAGAGGCCGGTGCCCACCCGGCATTGGCGCCCCAAGCGAGTGCCACCTCGCTTATTCTCGAGGGTTTTTGTCGCCTGGCAGGTGCCCACCCTGCCAGGGACCTTGCCGCCCGTTTTCTCTTTTTCTTCGAGGGTGCCGACCCCTCGGTAACTTTAGCCCCCGCCTAAAGGTGCCTGGAACGGGTCGCCGCGCTGCCCGCGATGACCCGGAAGTGGTCTGTCAGGCCGGCCAACCAGAGCGCGGCCCGACGGAAGTCCCGCCCCCGCAGCCGCGACCCGGAAGTCAGGCCGGCCGGGGGCAGGACAGAGAAGCCGGAAGCAGCCACAGCGTCCTGCCCGGGGCTCCCAAGTGTCGGGAGAGCCCCGGACCTTCCACCAGTCCAGGAGAAAGGGAAGAAGTCTGCTGCGAGCCCCGAGGAGCGGGAGCTCTCGTGACACAGCTGCCTGCCAGACCGGTGAGTGGGGCTCTGAGTGAGGCGGTTGGGGGGTGTGTCGGGCACGCTTTCGGTGCCGCCCCCGTGACCTGGGCCCCTTCTCCCTTCCTGCGAGGAATTGTTGGTGAGCCCTGAGAGGCTCAGGGGGCATCCTGCTTATGTAGAGCCAGGAGAGGCTCCAGGTGCCCCAATTGTGCTCGAGTCCCCAGGAGGGGGACTCCAACGGCGGCCATTGTTGCTTTAGAGCCCGGAGGGGCTTAGGGGGCACAAGTGATTTCTGTGGAGCCTGCGAGGCTCAGAGGCAAGTTGTATTCACGAGCCCCAGAGGCTCAGAGGGCATTTGGTGTCTGTGGGGGAGTGGCCCCAGAAGGCCCCACCTTGCCCCCACCTGGTTGTGAGCCCGGAGAGAAGGCTTGAGGCGCCAGATTGGTTTGCGAGCCAGAGAGGCTCGGGGGCCATTTATTTCACGAGCCCAGAGAGGCTCAGGAGACAGTCAGTGGGGCAGAGCCTAGAGAGGCTCCCACGTTGGCCCCATCAATTGCCACACAGCTGCCCAGCACTTCGTGGGCAGCTGCCACGTTTAGGACCCTGGACATTGGACACAGGGCGTCCTAGCCCCAACAAGGCCAGAGGGCCTAGGGACAGTCACAAGTGGTGACTTACGTGAGTTTGGCGCAATTGTACTTTCTATGCACCTCTGAATGTATTGTTTATGCGTCATGTGCCTTTACACCTCTGAATGAATGTTATGCATTGCATCATGTATTTTCCTCTTACACCCCTACAGGTATTGTAATACATAGGTGGATGTTTTCTCCCTAGTACAGGTGGTGCTAGTGAGGTCCTGGTTACCAGTGATTACTGTGTTATGTGCTATATTCTATGTACTAAGTGCTATTTCTGAAAGTGCTACTTCTGATTCCTGACAGTGGTCCAGGTGGCCCTGTCTTGTAAATAATCCCTTGTAAATTCTGCCCATGCCGCTGGCACATTGTAAAGTGTGTGTTTTATCTAATGTGTTTTGGTGTAATACAAAGGCTATTTTTATATAACCTTGTGTGGAGTTTCCTTTGTGGTGGGCCCTGGGAGTTGTTGCTGGGGTGCGTGCGCAAATACTTAACTTACATCGCCTCCAAGTTTAGCCTTGCTGCTCGCGCCACGTTACCTAGAGGGTGAGTAGGGGTTATCTTGGCGTGTAACTCCCTTGCCCTGACTTGGGTGTGGTGGTCTCTGACTGACTTTGGCGAAAGCCCTGGCCAGCCGGGGATCCCATTTCCAACAGTATAAAAGAGAGCGACCTACATATGCAATTCGAAGCAGACTCGCAGAACCTACATGCCTATGTACTTCTAATGACTCTTGTTTCCCTGCAGTAATAAACGCTGATCTTTGACGCCGAAGGAAGTGTCCCGTGTCTCTGTAGTTGTGCGCCGAAACGGGTATCCCATGAAGGTTATAGGTGTTGTTCCCTGGCACCGCTGGTTCTGTTAAAAGTCCAGTCCTTCAGTTGGCGCCCAACGTGGGGCGACTTCAGCGGTACCGGTCCAAAGCCTGATGATCGTGAGGAACTTCGTGTGAAATCTCCGAGGGAAGGTGCACCCCGCTTCATCGATCCTGTTGTCGAAATAAGTGGCCCGAAGATTTTCCCTGCGAAGATTCCCGCCTCCTGACGGCTGCGACGGACCGATGCCCTGACTGTCGACCTGTCTTCGACGCCCGGCGCAGACCTTACGTACAAGCGAGACGATAGATGGGCCTTCCTGGTGACGCCATTAAAGTTCTGAGTTAAGTATTTGTGGGTCGCTCCCAGTCCTTAGTGGTTGTTCTAGCTTCTCGAAAGCTTTGTTGTAGCCTTTTAAGGCTTCATTGTAATAGCTCACTGAGCTTTGTTGTAGCCTCCTCAGGCTTTGTTGTTAGCTCTCCGAGCTTTGTGGTAGCCTTACGGCTTTGTTGTATTGCATGGTTCCATTGCACTTGTGGTTCTTAGTATTGGTTCTTAGTATTATTTGACAGTTGCAATTGCCAAAAACCGAGGGTTTTGACTTACACGAGGTTTAATTACTTCGGTAATCCTTGAAGTTTGATACTAGGTTAGTGTGCACGATGCCTAGCCATAGTGGTTTGTTTCGTATCTTCAAATGCGCAAATGGATTCCCGGTTGGAGGACTCGTGTCCGATACCTCCAGTTGGAACTCCGATACATGATCTTTATAGTCGACATGGGGTGGGTCCTATAATATATAATGATTACTGGGTCCGCTATACAAAGAAAGACGGTGACCTTAGATGGCCACCACATGGAACTTTTGAACTTTCGATTTTAGACAATCTTGAGGCTAAATTATTTTTAAAGAAAGCTAGGCCAGCTATGTTTGATTCCTTTCGGATATGGCGTAAAGAGGCCAAGCAGAAAGAAATCAAACAACTTAAAAAGGATCAAAAACAAGGGTTCGTTCCGATAATGCAAACTATACGAGAATGTAAACAGGAAAAAGAAGAAAAGGAAATGGAAATTTCTACTAGATTGCATCACATGAAAATAGATAAATGTTATCCGGTTTTACCGACTAGTCTGGATAAGAAAGGAGAAGATTCGAAAGAGGATTCCTTGTTATCGTATTTAATGAAATCACCACCTCCTTATGTACAGGGTGCTACTGCTCCTGTAGCTCCTCCTGTAGCTCCTCTTGTTGCTCCAGCGGCTGCGGGTCAGCCCGTTGTTAACCCTACGTTTGTTCCACCACCTGTCCTTGTTCCTACTGCCCCTGTACCTGTACCTTCGCAGACTGTTGTTTCTGCTACTCCGACTACCTTGTCCGTTCCTACTATGCCTTCCTTCACCTCCAGTGTTGTTGCCCCTGTTTTTCTTTCTCCTTCTGTTCGTAAGCGTGTTCCTAACTCTGTTGCTACCCTTTATTCACCACTTTCTGGTCCGTTATTCCCGTCTGATTTATCTGAAACTCCTCAGAGACGGAGTCAGATCCCTAGTGGTAGGGAGAAAGAGACGTTAGTAACCATGGCACATAGGTGGATAAGACATCCTGCTAACTACACTACTCGGGTGGTCTTTGACACGTTTTCTCAGTTTAATGAGCCTACGCAGAGATTCGTGTTTGAAGAGATGTGTAACTTTTTGAGGGAAGAATGGTATAACGATGATGTAGATAATGTACCGCCCGATATAATTGAACTCCAGAGTCACTTTTTGAACGGTATGATTGTAGGTGGAGATGTACGACGTGCCTTGGAACGCTTGTTAGCAGTCAGATCCACAGCGCATTCTCGGGTGTCATTAGATGATACCACTGAGAATTGGAAAGCGGCTCCTGGTCAGTATCCCATGAGAGAGGTTCCGCCACTTTGGGTGCCTGGTGATCCTAATGCTAACCCTGTGGTTCTACCGCATTTTCGAAGAGTGTGGATACACCTACCATGGAAACGATCGGAAGTTTTGCAAGTGAAGCAATCCTTGCCTGATCCGCGTAAGAATCCGGCTGGTTATTATAAGGAGCTGTCCCAATTGGTGGAAGCTTCCGTTATGAACATGGCCGATATCGACATGTTGTTCGGAAATGTTGTACCGCAACCAGTTTGGGCGAAAATTCGCCAAGCAAACCACGCAAATGAGTTAGGTGGAGATTGGGCTGCACTACTAGCGGCTGATGCCTTACAAGTTGGTGGGGCTAAACCTGAACAGCTGATCTTGGATTTGCCTCAGAAAATCATTACGCTCATGAAAACTCTCATGCCGGCGATGAAGGTGAACTGGGATAAGTTATCAGCTTGTAAGCAAAAGAAAGACGAGAGTGTCTCGGATTTCTTCACAAGGTTTGAGGAAGCATTTGTCGACCACAGCGGCCAGGACATGGGCGCTGAAGGAGGTCAGCGGTTATTTGTCGACAAGTTTGTGTCGAATTTGTTGCCTGAGCTAAGCAACAAATTGAAGAATTCAGAAAGTGCGTGGGCGGTTTCAACCACTGCACAGATATTAGCAACGGCCCAATATTATGAGAATAGGGAAAAGGAAGAAAGTGATCGTGTAGAAAAGAAAACAAAGGAGCTCAAAACGAAGGTTTTGTTGCAGCAAGCATATCCTCCACGATCAAACCAGAATGATTCACAACAGCAGTATCGACCGCGAGCACAACCCGATAGGATGCAGCCGCGCTCTGACAACTTTGATTATAGATCTTCACTTGGGTATAATCAGTGTGCATATTGTAAGAGAGAGGGACACATAAAATATGATTGTCCGGCCTTACGGGACCGTCTGAATGGTGTGTCGATACGAGGAAACCGTGGTGGTGGTCCTCAACAGGCATCACGAGGTAGAGGTCGTGGTTCACCACAAAATCAGATTGATCGCCATCAAAATCAATCAGATACGAATAATTGTTTTGACCAGCGGAATGCGGGGTCAGTTCGATCTGCACAGTATAATGTGGATGATTATTACGTAGAGCATGAGACTGTTGCAAACGACCATTACTAGGATAGCCAACGACAAAGAGAGGGAGTAGTATCAGTTCCGGTCGATCAGAGTGGGCCTTACGTTGCAGTGGCTACATCGGGCGTAGTTGAGCCTTTTTCTGTTAGACACTGGTGCGACGAAAAGTTCCATCATGCATTCGAAACTCCCTGGCGCACCCTTGTCTGGCTTAACAAACGTTTCCGTTGGATTCTCTGGCGCCCCTGTTAGTAACCCAGTCTCTAGTCCTTTGCCCCTTACGATTGGACCTCGTGAGCTAATGGCTCCACTGATTCTATCTACAGGTTGTGGTGAGAATCTTTTGGGTCTGGATTTATTAAAACGACTATATGCAACTTTATATTGTTCCCCCGAAGGAGTGGAGCTTACATTAGGGGGGAGAGTGATCTCTCCCATGTATTTATCGGTCGATAAATTCCCACCGGAATTGAGTTCCCTCCCTGCGTCACTATGGGCCACAGGTCCCAATGATGTGGGTCTGTTAGACATTCCACCTTATGTGATTCAATTGAAACCGAACGTGCGATTACCACGTTTACCTCAATATCGTATCTCTCTTGATGGCGAACGAGCGCTGTTGGCGATTGTTCATGATCTAATTGGAAAAGGTGTTGTTGAAGAAACTCGTGGAAACGTGTGTAATAGCCCTGTATTGCCTATTCTGAAACGAACTGACCCAACTAAACCTCCTGTGTATCGTTTCGTAATAGATTTGAGAGAGGTAAATAAAATAGTGATTCCACAATTTCCTGTGGTTCCCGATATCATGGCCTTACTAACAATGATTCCGGCATCTGCCTCCTGGTTCACAGTGATCGATCTAAAGAATGTTTCTTTTAGTATCCCGATTGCAGAGGAAAGCAGAGACCTATTCGGATTCTCATTGGGTGGTCGCAGTTTTAGGCTAAAACGCGCTCCACAGGGCTACTGTGAGAGTCCGTCAATCTACAGCCAAGCACTTAAAGGTCAGCTTGATGCCTTTGTTTTACCGACGGGCGCGGCTTTGATTCAATACGTTGACGATCTTTTAGAGGCAGCTGATACAGAAGCTATTTGCAAAACGGCTACAGTATCATTATTGCATTATCTACATGATTTACATCACACGGTATCGCCTTCTAAACTACAATATTGTTGTCAAGAAGTTACCTATTTAGGTCACTTATTGTCAAAAGAAGGGAGACGGTTGACCCCAGAGAGAATCGCAGCGATTTCCCGAATGACTGTGCCAAAAACCCAGAGAGATGTTCGCGCCTTTTTAGGTATTACGTCCTATTGCAGACAATGGATTCCAAATTTTTCATTGTTGGCGAAACCATTGATAGCCCTTACGTGCAAGGATGTTTCATCCCCATTGCCTTGGACTGAAGAGTGTCAGAAAAGTTTTTCTGAATTACGTAATGCGTTGTGTTCGGCTCCTGTGTTGGGCACTCCTGACTACAGTAAGCCGTTTACACTATACGTTCACGAGAGGGATGGTTGTGCGTTGAGTGTGCTGGCGCAACCTTTTGGCGGCAAACAACGCCCATGCGCCTATTTTTCCTCGACTTTAGACCCAGTAGCTAGAGCCTTGCCGAGTTGTTTAAGAGCAACAGCGGCAGCTGCGGCGTCCATTCGACAGTCCGCAGGTCTAGTCATGGATAATATGCTTACGGTGATGGTTCCGCATGCAGTGGACACTCTATTGAATCGAACGAAAAGTCAACACTTGACGAGCGCAAGATTGTCTGGATATGAGTTGACGTTACTGGCCAGTCATATACGGATAAAACGATGTAATGTGTTGAATCCAGCAACATTGCTGCCGATCGACACGGAGTCAAGTGGTGAAGCACTACATGACTGCTATCTCAGAACTGAAGAGGAAACTAAGGGTCGTATTGACCTGAAAGATACTCCATTGGTAGATCCCGATGGTACTTTGTATGTGGATGGTTCCTGTTTTAAGTTGCCGAATGGTGATGTGACGACTGCGTATGCTGTAGTAACATTGAGTACGATTGTGGAAAGCGCAAGATTAAGCCAGAATTCGGCTCAGGCGGCTGAGTTGATCGCATTGACGAGAGGGTGTGTGTTGTCTAAAGATAAACGGGTGAATGTGTTTACAGATAGCCAGTATGCATTTGGTGTGGCACATAGTTTTGGGCGATTGTGGAGAGAGAGAGGATTCCTTACTTCGCATGGCACAAAGATTCAGCATGGACAGCTTGTAAATGACCTTCTAGATGCACTCACATTGCCTAAACAGGTGGCCGTAGTCAAATGTAGTGCACATCAGAAAGTGACGGACGATGTGGGTCGTGGTAATGCGTTTGCGGATGAAACGGCTAAAGAGACAGCTAAAGATTTGACGAACAGAATGTATGTTACGAGCTCAGTGAGATGGCCAACAGAGACTGGTATATGTGAAGATACGATTGAGAGTGTGAAGGGAATACAGAATGAAGCCACTGAGACGGAAAGGACTAAATGGAAAGAGAGCACGGGAAGATTGGATGAGAATGGATGTTGGGTTGATTTGTCAGAAAAGCAGAGATGGATGTTACCGGATGCATATGTACTCGCTGTTGTTACAATGGCTCATGGTACAGCGCACATCAGCACGAAAGGCATATGCAAGTTGTTATCTCATGTATGGAAGAATGATGGGATTACTAAGTGCGCAGAGAGAGTGGTCAAGAATTGTATGGTGTGTTTGATGCACAATCCTGGTAAGGGCACCCCCACTCCACCTGGCCATTTTGCCCCTCCTACGTACCCTTTCGAAGTTATTCAGTTGGACTTTATCCACATGGAGAGATGTCACAATTTGAAGTTTGTTTTGGTTGTGGTGTGTGCATTCTCTAGATGGATTGAGGCCTACCCCCTTAAGGATAATACGGCTTTATCCACGGCAAAAATTTTGCTCAAAGAGTATTTTCCCCGCTACGGAATGCCTCGGGTCGTATGGTCGGACAACGGAAGTGAGTTTGTTGGGAGGGTGATGAAGAGTGTGTGTCGTGGCTTAGGGATAGTACAAAAGTTCCATAGTGCAAACCATCCACAATCAGCAGGCTTGGTGGAAGGATATAATGGCACCCTAAAACTAAAATTGGCTAAAATTCAGGCGACAACTGGTCTATCATGGCCCGACGCTCTGCCTCTAGCTCTCCTGTCGACCAGGGCAACTGTACACTCTCGAGTAGGGCTCAGTCCATACAAGATTGTGTTCGGCCGTCCTGCTAATATATGGGGAGTCCCGAGGCCTAAAGAGTTTGATAGAATCGAATATCCCATGTTGATTGATTATCTTTATGATCTGACTGCTAAATTGAGTTTGATTCATCAACAGGTCTTTGAGGCTCTGCTGTCACAAACAGAGGGTCCTGGTCATCGGCTCCAACCCGGGGATTGGCTTCTCGTCCGCAATTTCAGACGAAAACGGAATCTTGAGCCGAGATTCGTGGGACCGTTCCAGGTACAGCTAGCTACGAGAACAGCAGTTCGATTGGAGGGACGCAAAAACTGGGTACACGCTACCCACACCAAAAAGATCCCGTTTCCCTTGCCCTCGGACACCTGGATGACAAGAGGTCTATCTTCATCTGAGACCGACACTCCACAACGTTTCGTTCCATTCAGCGAAGCTCGGCTTGTATCTGACACCGTTGTTGATTCCCCTCAAACAATTTCCTCCACGTCAGCCTTGGAAAATTTGACTGTTGAACAATCGCCTGAACAATTGAACACTCCTTTGCCGTCCAATCCACTATTCGAAGAACAGACTCGCCCTGGGAGTAGCCGATACTTTCTTCGTCCACGTACAAGCCACGAATAAAAAGATTTTTGTTTTTTTAGGTCCTACATTTGCCCTGAACATAGTGGACATTGTATATTGTGTATTTTTTCCCCTTTTTCGTACAGCCAAGAACATTATTTAGCTAGAACCTACCATCCAGGTGGGCCGTAGGGCCGTGCGGGTACTTCCTTCTGTTTAGCAGCTATCGACACAAGGTCGGTTTCTTTTATCGATTTCTGGGAACTCCTGGGAATTGGTAATCGCTACTCAGAACGAAGTGCGTCAAGAACGTCGCGGACGGTCGTTAGGGGATGGAATCATCATCATCTGAGCTGTCGAAAAGAGAGGAAATGTTGGCGCAAAGATCTGCATTACATAAAATGTTTCATACGAAATGGTTTTTCTTACAGGTGGTCATACTGTTCCTGACTATATCTATGTTGCTGGTGGGGGGAGTATATTATGGGTCCCAATTCTTATTGTCTTCTGCTACACCTACTCTCCCATCTCGTGATCTATATTTCGTTTCGACTGTCTCTCCACATTCCTTTTATCTTCTGCCTCAACACGAACAAGTCAGACGTGCGGAATTCAGAAACAACTCTTTTATTCAACTCTTGCATCAGCATCAGTTAGTGGTAAACACTACCAATTGTTGGGTGTGTGGGTTAATGCCACATACCATGGATAAGGGTATTCCGTACTTAGTTCTGCCTTATAGTGCCCAAGGGTCAGCTAGAGCATTACAAACTATGTTCCGTAGCGCACTAGATTCCTACCCCCATCGAGAACCACGCTCAGCAAACTTTGGTCCTGGCCCGTACCACAAGACTCTGGCGAGAGCTATTGCAGACTTAGATAGAGATATTTTTGACGCATCGCTCATCCCAGAGGAAGAGGTGCGAGCATATAAGGAACTAAGTGAGGCTGAGTACAGCTTATCAGTGGGTGATAGGCAGCTTAAAAGCTCGTCACCAATATGGATTGTACCCCACCTTGGTAATTTCTGCTTGAAAGGGCTTGGTCGAAATCCGAGAGCTCAGTTTGGGGAGAGTGCTTGTACTGAGACGTATGTCTTACCGACGCTCTCATCCCCTGTCTTCCTGACTGCCAAGGGTACCTACTTTGTATGTTATGATCGAGCCTATACGTGGTTACCTCATGACTTCTCAGGTACCTGCTACATTGCAAATCTTTTGCCTCCAACTTTCACTGTGGCCTCAGATTATCACAAAACTAGAATTGTAAGAGGTGTGGTTAACAAAGAAGATACTGCTGGTCAAGAAGCAGAAGACTTCTTTAAGGGTTTTCTACCGTTCTGGGGACCTATGGTCAATAGCAGGAACCTGAGGCATTTAACTCGTGTAGTAGAATCAACTGCCAACAGAACTGCAAGTGCCCTTGGTAATTTGACAGCCGAGCTTCAGGCGGATAGACTAATGACGTTGCAGAACCGTATGGTTCTAGATGTTGTCCTAGCAGATAGAGGTGGGGTGTGTAAAGTCATCCATTCGAGCTGCTGCATATTCATACCTGATAACGCTCCAACGGTTTATCAAGCCATCTCTAAGTTGCACAAAATTTCGGAGTCCATACACGTGGACGAAGGAAATTGGACGCTTCTGGGATGGTTTTGGGGTCTGATATCGACTTGGGGTTGGAAGATTCTGATGATCATAGGGGTTGTTGTGACGTTTCTGTTCACATGTTGTCTTTGTGTGCAATGTGGTCCTGCCTTATGTGGCCTTTGTGCTACAACGTGTATAAGACAGCCCGTTGTCACCAAAGAGGCACTGAAGGATAGAATAATGTATCAGCAACATCTAAATGATCTGATGAGTATCGAAATCGATTATGATTCCGACTAGTGCTTGCCTACATGAGGGCAAAAGGACCGTCTGAGGTTCCGTAAAAATTATTACGACGTTCTGGGCATTACCGAATATGGACGAGTTTGGTATCTACGAACCGTAAATGGCGAGTTCGGTAAGTGTATGCATTTTCGCTACACTACCTGGTAGGGTTCGCCTAATATTACGTGTTCTTCATCTGAACCCTCGGGTACCATTTTAGATACGGCATCCATTTTGTTTCTTGCCCTCACGTAGCCAGCGAGCAGGTAACTGTTCGCCCCCTGACCCTCTAGTTCCCAAGCCTTGCGGAAGACGCATATTCCTTTCATGCGTCTTTATGGCCGGAGGAATGACACAGCGAAGGCAGATGGCTCAGCTTGAGGGTAATCTGGTCGTGCCGGTCTATTGTGACAGCCGTGCAGGCGGTGGGATCCAGCTCTTTGATCCCACGATCATGCTTCCGATATTACCCCCACACTCTTTTCTCTACACGTGTCTGACTTCCTTGCAGCTGTCCTTGTCTCTTTCTCCTGGTCATTTACAACTCTAATGGGTATGCCTAATGGTGGGAAGACATACTTTTACAGTTGGGAACCGGCACTGCTACTGTAATTATGTTCCGAGATTCTGAACACATGAAAGCGACCCTTTTTGAAGTTTTACTGTGGGAACTGGATTGTAATCTTTTGTCCGCATGTTGTGCAATGGCAACATTTTGTATAAAAGAGAGCGACCTACATATGCAATTCGAAGCAGACTCGCAGAACCTACATGCCTATGTACTTCTAATGACTCTTGTTTCCCTGCAGTAATAAACGCTGATCTTTGACGCCGAAGGAAGTGTCCCGTGTCTCTGTAGTTGTGCGCCGAAACAGGTATCCCATGAAGGTTATAGGTGTTGTTCCCTGGCACCGCTGGTTCTGTTAAAAGTCCAGTCCTTCAAGGTGGCTCCCTGGGGGTATTGGCATGGCTCGGGCTTGCTTTGCCCGGCCCTTCTGTCCTTCTTGCCTTTGGTTTTTCCTGCCTGTGGCTTTTTCTCCCTGTACGCTCTTGTTCCTGTCGGTTCTTAATTGTTCGACTGGTCTGGGTCTGGTTGCTGGCTGGCTGTGTGGCCACCTGGGAGCTCGCTTCGGCTGTTCACTTCCTTCTTTAGGGGCGTTCCTGGGTCGGGTTGCACCCTGTATGGGGCGGTCTCGGGCCACCGTGCTGCGTTTCCCTTACTTGCGGACTCTGTGTGTTTTCTTCTGCTTTGGGTCCTCTGGTGTCCACCCGCTTCCTTCTTGGTGGCTTGGCTTTGGGCCTGGTCACTTCCACCCTTCGGTCTACGTGATTGGCCCTCTGGGTTTTCCGCTTTTCGCTGTTGGCCATTTGGGTTCCCTTGGTGGCCGGGTCTGATCAGTGTCTTTCCGGTGCCTTCTTGGGTCTGTTTTTGCCTTGTGCCTGCCTGGGTTCTCTCATTGGTGTCACGTTCCTTTCCGGGGGGTCCTTGCGTGACTGGGGTCCGTGTCCACCTGTTTCTCTTCTTGCAGGTGTGGTTGTGGTGTCCCTCATTTTTTTGGTTTTTCGGTGGGCGTGCTGGATTTCTTTTGCACCCTTTCCGTTCTTGTGGTTCTTGGCGGTCTGTTTGATTGCCCCGTTCCTCTGGTTGTTTCGGCTCCCTTGCGGGTGGTGGTCTACCTTGCGGTGTTGCTTTGTTTGTCGAACTGCGTCTCTCTCTCTCTGCTGTGGCTTTTTTGCTGGGTCGCTGTGCTGCGGATGCCCTCTGTGTCTTCGGTGCCTCTCTCTGGGCTTTTTACTCCCCTCCCCCCTTTTGGCTGTCCGTTGGGCAGTCTTGGTGTGTTTGGACCAGCTTGCTGCATTCTGGTCTAGGGCCTGTTTGCTGTTGCTTTTGGCTCCATGCGGTCTGGTTCCGTGCTTTCTCTGTCCTTCTTCTGTCTTTGGTTATGGCGGTTTTCTGGCAGCACTTCGTGTCTCGGGGGTCCGGATTTTCGGCCTTCCCGGTGCTTTTTTGTCCCGGGCTGGTTCTTCCTGCTCGTGTTTGCCTCTCTCTTGGGTGGTCCTTCCACTCGTCTGGTCTGCTGGGTTTGCCCTCTTTCGGGGGCGTCCCATTTTGGTCCGTTGGTTTCTTGTGAGTTTCCATGAAGCCGCTTGGCTTTGGTATGTGCTCACTTTGTTAGTCATGTGGCGAGGAAGACTAACGAGGAGATAATGCCCCGGTTACTTGCCGGTAATCTTCATTACTCCGAGTATAGTCTTCCTCGCCAGTTGAGTTTCCATCCCTCCCTCCCTGTCTGGCTGTCGGCTTCATGTTTATGCTTGGTAGTTTCAGTCTGCAGGGTTGGGCCGGCCCGCCTCTTATAGAGGTCAAGAGTGTAATGGGTCGGCCATATTGGGAATGGATGGGAGACATGGCAGGCTGACCTTTTTTGCTATGGAGGGCTCTGGTGTGGAGCTGAAGCTCACTTTGTTAGTCATGCGGCGAGGAAGACTATACTCGGAGTAATGAAGATTATCGGTAAGTAACCGGGGCATTCATACACACATAACATGCACCAAACATTTAATAGAAAATCTTACCAGACCGTGGCACCGTCACCAAGTGATGGGAGGATAGCCTTGGTGTGTCCTGGAAGATTGCAGCTGCCGCCTCCTTTCATTGGCTGATATTGTTATGCGCCAGTCAGGGAGAGGAGGCAGCCATAAGTTACTTGTCACAGAGTGAGATGGGGTCTGTGAGACTGCTGACCCATCCCACTCTTTGATGAGGCATCACAGATGAACAGTCAGGCCTGGGCACTTAGGGCTTAAAACTGAAGCAGCCAGACCCTGTCTATCTATATCCCCTCCCCCACCATGAGGAGGAGGACCTCTGAGCGCTTTTCACAGATCGTGAAAACTTAAGCCTTGTAGAGTTTAGTTCGGCAACCAGGCGACTGCGCATTTGTCGCATGTACAGCACCTGGCTGCATGACCCAAACATGAAGTGCCTGTCAGGCTGGATTTTGCTCAGCCTGACGGACATACACTCTTCATGTTTGCAAAAAGGTGGGGCGGGGCCCCTCTACCCTCAGAACAGGCTGCTACTGCTTTATCCTATGACATTAACACCTAATATTGATGAAATATGACCAGGTGGAATAGTGCTCGGAGGCTGTAAATAAAGCCTAACGAGTAACAACACTCGTAATAGGGGGTGTCGCCATGGGACATTACAAAATGAGACAAGGCGGTACTGAGGAGAAACTACTAAGCCTATTGACCAATGAATAGCCACAGTTTACAGTGGAGATTGACACAAGCCAATAAAAAATCTGGACAGAGAGTGGGTGGGGCTTCAAGTCTCTACCCAAACACTGCATGCCTCGCAGAGAGGCGCATGCACTGCCCATGCTCGACCTAAAAAGTATGTACATTTTCTTGTGAGAAAGAAAGGTATCTGTTCAAGATCAAGTATACAAACATATGGGCATTCAGTGAATTTCTCATCTCCCCACAATCCTCTTGGACCCAGTCTTTGCGCTGAGCCCGCCACCTCAATACAGTACCGTCCTTCGCCTCTCCTCCAGGCTGTTTGCATCCTGTCCTCAATATTTATGTTCTGTGCGTTCAGTGTAATTGTTGATTCTTATGTAATGTTCTATATCTTTTGGAAAGCGCTCTAATACCTCTTGGAAAGAAAGAGAGAAAGAAAGAGAGAAAGAAAGAGAAGAGAAGAGAAAGAAAGAAAGAAAGAAAGACAGAAAGGAAAAGAAAGAGAGAAAGAAAGAGAGAGGGAAAGAAAGAGAAGAGAAGAGAAAGAGAGAAAGAAAGAAAGACAGAAAGGAAAAGAAAGAGAGAAAGAAAGAGAGAGGGAAAGAAAGAGAAGAGAAGAGAAAGAGAGAAAGAAAGAAAAAGAGAAGAGAAAGAAAGAAAGAAAGAGAGAAAGAAAGACAGACAGAAAGAGAAAGAAAGAGAGAAAGAGAGAAAGAAAAAGAAAGAAAGAGAGAGAGAGAGAGAGAGCGAGGGAAAGAAAACGTAAGAAAGAGAAAAAGAAAGAAATAAAGAATCACAGCAAAGGCTAAATAAAAAACATTTTCAGGCATCTTCCTTTTGGCGCCACCACGGTTACCAAAAGACGGCCTCAGAATGTAACAAACGGCCTCAAAAATATCCTTGCAGCTGGGGGAAACTGAATGCTTCAAAACAACTAGTAATGCACCAACTTCCATGGGTGGGTATAGGGGGACGCCCATACTCCATGGAATGCCTTTACAAAGCAGAGTAACACAAGGCAAGGCAGGGATCTCACCTAAGCCCTTGCGTTGCTTTGTGTCACCTTGCAAGGGCAACAGAAGGACTTTGTAAATCTGCCCCTTAGGCTTTAGACATTAGTGCTTTGCAAGACAGACTTTTCAAGCACACACATAAAACATGTTCATTAAAAAAACAAAGGCCTCGCTGCAGTTGTCAGGTAGGATATGTGGTCTCTTGATAAAGTGGGTAAGTGTATCTGTACAGAGCATCCACATGTGACAGTGTCAGTATTATGAATCCCTGTATAAGTGATTTCCATGTAAGTTACATACCTGATCACTCATTAGTGATTAGTAATATTCCCAGGGTTACCAGTGAAACAGAGTTAAGTTTCATGATTTTATAGATCCACGTGTCTAATTCAGGCCACGTGACTTTAGCAGTCCATCTCAGTTAGAAGTGTTGTGCTTGGGATCTTTAGCTCTTCATATTGTTTAAATAGCTCTGTAGGCTAGTTGTTTTATTTCCCATGTTCTCATCCTTGTAGTGCTCTCCTGTGCTCTCACAGCCCCAGAGAAGAAAGAGTCAAATGTTCATTCTGAATAATTCACCCTCCTCCGGTTAATTCCACAGCACTCTGATTTAGAGAAGGTGCTAAAGCTAGGAATTCATGGCACTGCTTCACCTTTGCCCCTGCCCTTTTTTGACCCTGCTGTGAGATTGAATGCCTGACCTACTTCTAATGGCATACTTTATGAACTTCTCACCCTGTGGTCTGAATGACTGCAATGGAAGGGAATATACATGTCTGCAATGTATATCACAAACACACACGCCAACACACAACAGGGCCCCTCCTGCCCCGCCCCCTTTCTCTTCGCCTGCTTCTGTGTTTCTTTTTATTTTTTCATACCGGGATCACCAATTCTTTTTGGCTATCGATCATTGTCTTTTTGCTTGTCTCTGTTTACCTTACATGTGTTACTACCTCTTCTAATCTCTGTCCGTTTCTTTCTCTCTTGCAAAAGACGTTGGTGCAGGCTTTCTGGGCTCTTTGGAGCGCTTGCATCCATACATGTGGTTAAGTCAGAATGCGATGATCCCGGTGGTATTCACTGTGAAGTTTAGAAAGTGTGGCCCATTCTGCAGAGATTGGCGATCCTTAGACATGAATGGATGGGATCACAGGTGGTGTGTGCCCGTGCTTTAAAAACACCAAAAAAAATTAACTTTGCTTTGTTTGTTTTTTATACGAAGACAAGCATAATGCAGTGAGAAAACACTACAACAGCAATTATCCTATGAAAGTGCGTTAAAAAAGGGAATGGTTGGTGATTTGTTTAGGAGAGAAGAATGACAAAATAACATTACAGATAATAGAAGAAAACAGTCATGGAGGAATTGCGGTAGTTGTGGGTGGGCTATGTGGGGTTGATGGTGGTGCTTGACTAGAAAATGACGCTGCCAGCTCGTTACATAATTTTAATTTTTTCTTTCTAACTTTAGCAATGATTTGCAGCATCGGGAATGCTGTGCAACGTGGCTAAAATCTATTGGCAAATCTAGGCCACAATGGCGAGACCTAATGGCTTTGCCAGTGCTTGCTGTTGTAAGGTAAATCAACGTCCTGCTCGCCACTCCCAATCAGGCCAGTGGTGGAGCGATTACGGGCTTTGTGACCAGGGGACTAGGAAAGAGCCAATCTTTGGGTTTGTTTGCAGCATAGTGACTCATGGCCTTGTATTTTTTAAGGAGCCATGTTATGTTATGTTACTGGGTACTTATAAAGCGCACGGCTACTCCCTGGAGTTTACCGGCGCTAGGAAAGAAGAAACCAATGACAGAGCAGAGCAGGCAGCCCCAAGGCCGCTGACCTATTGTGCAAAAAGGCAAGTTTTTAATCTGCGTCTAAAGCTGAGGAGGTCCTGCGCCTGACACAGCCACAATCTGAACTGGGATTTCATGGACATATCCGCATCCAATTTTACCCCAAGAGTCTTAAAAGTAGTGGCTGAGGTAGCAGGAGGGGACATGTTCCGAGGCCACCATTCACGCCACTCTTCCCCTGGATTGTGACCAAAGAAGATCATTTCTGATTTCTCAGAATTGCACAATAGTTGATTCTGTTTAAACCACTCAAATACTGCTGACAGGCAGTTGTTTATCTCATTCCCATTCAGGGCCTCGTCCTTACCTCGTCCTTACACAACTGTTGTGTATCATCGGCGTATGATATTATTATTATTTATACATATAATATTTTGGCACCGTATTGTTCTGCCAAAGGCGCCAAGGGGGCCATAAACACATTAAACAGAGTGGGGCTCTGTTAGAACCGGGGTCTCTAGTTGGCAGGGGTATGCACCCTAGTCCAAGTAGGGACCACCGCTTCCGACCTGGTAGCTTGGCGCAGAGCAGCAAAGGCGTAACTTCAGAGGCAATGTGTAAAGTATTTGTGCAACACACAACGGCGATGACACAGTAAAACACTCACAAAAGGAACACCACACCAGTTTTGTATAAGAATAAGAATTTCTTTATCTAAAAAATATGCGAGAACCAAAAGCAGGTAAATCCAGCTCCAGGCAAGATCAATAATGAAAAGGATTCCAGTTTCCCAGCAAGATCAATAATCAATAAGAATGAATCCAGTTCCCAGGCCTGATCAATAATAAAAAGGATTCCAGTTTCCAAGCAAGATCAATAATCAATAAGAATGAATCCAGTTCCCAGGCCTGATCAAATCACCAAAAGCTCATGTGTCCCAAGGGCTCCTGATGGTAATGTCTTTCTCACAGTGTCCTTGAATGGCAAAAGTTCACTTGAGGTAGGTTCTTATGGTCAAAATTCACTGGGGGAAGGTTCGTAGGCTAAAGTTCCCTTGTAGCGTAATAAGTGTGCCTCTCATAGAAATGATGTTACCAGCCAAGCACAAAGCTCACACTCCAGGTACCCGGCCAACCCGCACCCCGCCCCCTCACGGAAGCCTGGTTGCACTGAGGCGTTACCTGGGGTGGTGGTTGCGGGCGCGGGTGCGAGGCTCCTCTCCCCCTGGGGCCTTGGGCTCAGCAGGCGCTGCACGGGTGGGGGTCACAGCCACACAGCGCTCCTTTAGCACAGCGTTTAACAGTGCCTCCAAGTCCTGGGCAACGACGGAGCCTCCTGCCACACAGCGCTTCGCTTCTCAGCGCTACACAGCGCGCTCCGGTCCCAGTGGCGGTGACCTCAGGGCCAGTTTCAGTCGGCTTGCGCCAGAAGCAGAGGCAATCACAGAGCCCTCGGGAGGATCACAGGGCAAGCAGCGCTCAGGGCAGGCACAGCGTTGCAGGGCAAATCTTGAGAGTGTTGTTGCTGTTCCAAAGGGCAGTCTTTAAAACGCTGTGGTCCAAGGACCGGTAGTTTCCTTTAGCTTAAAAAGGGTGCAGTCCCAAAAAGGCAATCTTTAAAAGGTTGAAGATTCTTTAAAATGTGGTTCAAAGAAAAGTAGTTCTTTTGGGATGTTGTGGAGACACTCTGGTGGTGGTGTTGCAGTCTCCCATGCAGGGCAGGATCAGCAGACAGTAGGGCAGCTCAGCAGGTTGTGGGGCAGCAGTTCCTTGGAGCAGTCAGCCTCCTTCCCAGTGGCAATCCTCTTGCGCAGCAGTCCTCACTCCAGCAGGGATTCTTCCAGGTCCAGCAGTGTAACAAGAATGTGAGGCCAGGATCCTCCCTTATATATCTTTTTAGTCTAGGGGCTAGAAAGTGGTGGAAGTCTCTGGAAGGGTCTGGGGGCAGGGGCTTCTGGAAGAGTCCAGGGAGTTCTGGTATGTTCCCTGCCTTCCCTGACCTAGCTGTCACAGTGACGAGAGACAGGCCGTTAAGGCTACAGTGGGCAGCCCATCACAGCTCATCCCAGGGAAGAAGGTGTGAATCACCACTCCCACCTCCCAACCCAGGCAGGCTATCAGTATGCAGAGGGGAGGGGGGAGTCTGCAGAGCCTAATCTAAGTGTAGGCAGCAAAAGGTCCCCTTTATAAAAGTGGGATCTCTAGCGTAGTAATGTCCAAACCCTATATATCATTGGAAAGGGTTCCCCGCCCCGAGTCCAAGAAGACCAAACATGACAGACTTATTAGGTCCCTGTCAGAAGTTATCCCATAAGGAGAGGTTCCCAATATTATCCTATGGAGGATTAGCCTTACTGCAGTAGCAGGGGCTTGTGGCAGATATGCCAGCCTCACAATGTTTTAGGGGAGAACACCTGCACCTCAGCACTGTTTAGCAGTGGTGAGGCGCCCAGAGTCCTAAGTCCAACAAAATGTAAGGTAAAAATGGGAGGCAAAAAGGGCAAAAATGTAGGGGAGACCACCCTAAGGCTGACAGGTCTAACACGTGTCCCCCCAGCTGAAAGTGGGGAGAACTACCCAACCTCTAGGGAGTTCTCATCACTAAGGCGGAAAAACCTAGAGAGACCGTCAGCATTGGCGTAGTCTACTCCGGGTCTGTGTTCCACCCTGAAGTCCATCCCCTATAGAGAAATGGACCACCTCAACAATTTGGGATTCTCGCCCCTCATTTGCATGAGCCACCTGAGGGGCCGGTGGTCAGTCTGAATCAGGAAGTGGGAGCCAAACAAGTATGGCCTCAGCTTCTTCACAGCCCAGACCACCTCGAAGGCTTCTCTCTCTATCGCACTCCACCGCTGTTCTCGGGGGAGCAGCCCCTGGAGATGGAGGCTACTGGTTGGTCCCTTCCCTCCTCATTGAGTTGCGAAAGTACCGCCCCTATGCCATGTTCTGAGGCGTCCGTTTGGACAATGAACTCTTTGGAGAAGTCAGGGGCCCTGAGCACAGGAGCGGTGCACATGGCCTGCTTTAGAGAGTCAAAGGCTTTTTGGCAAGCCTCCGTCCAGATCACTTTCCTAGGGTATTTCTTAGAGGTTAGCTCAGTCAAGGGGGCCACAATGGTGCCATAGCCCTTGACAAATCTGCGGTAGTAACCTGTGAGGCCCAGGAATGCCCTGACCTCAGTCTGTGTTTTGGGAGGCTCCCAGGATAGGATGGTTTCTATCTTGGCCTGTAGGGGCTGCACCTTGCCCCCGCCTACCAAGTGTCCTAGGTAGACTACCGACCCCTGCCCTATCTGGCATTTGCTAGCTTTGATAGTCAGGCCTGCCTGCTGCAGAGCCTGAAGCACTTCCTGGAGGTGACCCAAATGGTCCTCCCAGCTGCTACTGAAGACAGCTATGTCGTCCAGGTAGGCAGCAGAGAAGGCCTCTAAACCGGAGAGGACCCGATTCAACAGCCGCTGGAAGGTGGCAGGAGCGTTCTTCAGTCCAAAGGGCATCACTCTGAACTGGTAGTGGCCCTCTGGGGTGGAAAAGGCGGACCTCTCTTTAGCTCCATCTGCTAGGGCGATCTGCCAGTACCCCGACGTGAGGTCAAAGGTACTCAGGTATCGGGCAGCCCCTAGTCGGTCAATGAGCTCATCCGCCCTAGGGATAGGATGAGCATCAGTCTTGGTCACAGAGTTCAGTCCCCTGAAATCCACACAGAACCTAAGTTCTGGTGTGGTGCCCGGTGGGGCAGCTTTTGGTACCAGAGCCACCGGACTGGACCAAGGGCTGTTGGAAGGCTCTATCACCCCCAACTCCAGCATCTTAGTGACTTCACTCTGGATGCTGGCCTTCACCTTATCTGACAGCCTGTAAGATTTGGACTTGACAGGGGGGCTGTCTCCTGTGTCCACATCATGGGTGCACAGGTGGGTAATCCCAGGGATAAGGGAAAACACTGAGGCGAACTGCCCCAGGACCTGGCGACAGTCCCTCTGTTGCTCAGGAGTCAAGGATGGGGAGAGGACCACTGCCTCCACCGATCCATCCTTCTCTTTGGAAGAAAAGACGTCCGGGAGAGGTTCACTTTCCTCTTCCTTGGCCCCATCTGTCACCATCAGTAAGGTGAGCTCAGACCTCTCATGGTGGGGTTTGAGGCGGTTGGCGTGTAGCACCCTGTGGGGCTGCCTGGGGGTCTTAAGGTCCACTAGGTAAGTGGCCTTACCCTTCTTTTCCAATATCTCATAAGGGCCAGTCCAGCGATCCTGGAGGGCACTAAGCTCCCCAGGCTCCATGACCCACACCTTCTGTCCAGGTTCTAGCTCCACAGGGTGAGAATTCTGGTCGTACCATTCCTTCATCACCGCCTGGCTGGCCTCTAAGTTGTCAGAAGCTTGCTTCCACAACTTAGCCATTTGGCTGCGGAAGGCCAGCATGTAGCTCACTACATCTTGGGGAAGCCTCCTTGGAGTCTTCTCCCACCCATCCTTCACTAAACTGAGAGGTCCCCTAACAGGGTGACCGTACAAGAGCTCGAAGAGGCTGAAACCCACCCCCTTCTGCGGTACCTCCCTGTAGGAAAACAGCAAACAGGGCAAGAGGATGTCCCACTTTTTCCTCAGGCCCTCAGGCAGAATCCTGATCATGCCCTTTAGGGTCTTGTTAAATCTCTCCACAAGACCATTGGTCTGTGGGTGGTAAGGGGTGGAGAACTTATAGGTAACCCCACACTCCTTCCACATGGCTTGCATGTAGGCAGACATAAAATTGGTACCCCTGTCGGACACCACCTCTTTGGGAAAACCCACTCTGGTAAAAGTCCCCATCAGGGCCTGTGCCACTGCAGGTGCAGTGATGGTTCTCAGAGGAATAGCCTCTGGGTACCGGGTGGCGTGGTCCACCAGAACCAGGATAAACCTGTAACCGGAAGAAGTCGGTGGATCCATAGGCCCCACAATGTCGATGCCCACCCTCTCAAAGGGGGTGCTAACGACAGGTAGTGGTTCCAGGGGAGCCTTCAGCTTAGCCCCTGTTTTCCCACTGGCTTGGCAGGTCAGACAGGTCCTGCAGAAGGTATCTGAGGAGACCCTCATCTGTGGCCAATAAAAATGTGGGACAAGCCTAGCAACGGTCTTGTCTTGGCCCAAGTGTCCTGCCAAAGGGATCTCATGGGCCAGTTCCAAAAGAAAGGCCCTGTAGCACTGGGGGACCACTAAGGCCCTTGATGACCCATGCACAGGAGCCTTGGGCTCACTGTAAAGGAGCCCATCCTCCCAGTAAATATGATACTTCGCGGAGGCATTTCCTGCTGCTTGGGCTTCAGCCTGTCGCCTCATGCCCTCAAGGGTAGGACACTCCTTCTGTGCCCGGCAAAACTCCTCCCTGGTGGGCCCCCCTTCCACCTGCCACTCTGCAGGGGTAGGTAGGTCCCCCAAGGGAGCAACAACCCCCTCCGTGGACTCCGGTGCAACCTCCTCAGGTGCCCCATCCATCTCACGGGGTGACTGCCCCGGGGCGGGCTTCCCACGCCCTCGGGCTCCTCCCTTCTTAGCAGCTGGCTGGGCCATTTTTCCAGGCTCCAGCCCTGGCTGACTCCCTTTCCGGTCAGCCATAGACCGTGTGGTAGCACAAATCCACTCCGGTAACCCCAGCATCTCCACATGCGCTTTGAGCTCTACCTCCTTCCAGGCAGTATGCTCTAGGTCATTCCCTAACAGACAGTCCACTGGCATGGCAGGGCTCACAGCAACTCTTAAAAGGCCTGAAACCCATCCCCACTCAAATGGAACCTGTGCTATGGGATAGTGACCCCCCCGGTTGTCCGCTATCACAACTGGATGGACTGCATCGGGAATTATTTGCTCTGGGGACACCAGCTGACTCCTTACCATAGTCATGCTGGCACCTGTGTCCCTCAGGGCCTCTACCACCCGACCATTGAGGGTGACCCACTGCCTATACTTAGTAGTATTGGAGGGCACGTGGACCTTAGGAACCATCTCACTGTCTCCCAGAGACACTAGGACAAGCCCGGCCCCCTCACTCCCATCATCTAGGGACAGCTCCTCCCCAAGCGCTACACTAGCCACCCCGGGGGTTTTACCTCCCGAGGCCTGTGGTGCTCTCTTGCGACACTTGGGATCCCCCTTGTAGTGTCCAAGTTCACCACACTCATAGCACCGGACAATTCTGGGCTGCTGACTTTTGTCAGGATAAGTGGGCTTCTGGTGGCCAGATTGGGGCTGGGACCCAGACCCTTTCCCTTGTGAATTATTTTGGGGGCCTTTGGAGAAATCTTTCTTTTTATCTCCCCCCTCTTTCTTCTGGTGGGAACCCTGACCACCCCTTTGGGAGTCCCCCCCAGAACCCTTGTTGGACACCCTGGTACTGACCCAGGTGTCCGCCTCCTCCGCAAGCTTCCTAGGATTGGTCAACTTGCGGTCAACCAGGTGTTGGCGCAGCTCTGGAAAACATTTCTCTAGAAGGTGCTCTCTTAAAAACAAGTTATACAATCCTTCATAGTCATGCACATTGCTGCCCGCACCCAGCCCTCTAAAGCTTTACTAGCGTAGTCCAGGAAATCTACCCAGTTCTGTGTGGGAAGTTTGTGGCTATTCCTAAACCTCTGCCTATACCTCTCAGGGGTAAGACCGAACCTCTTAAGCAGTGCTTCTTTCATAACAGAATAGTTGGTCTGGTCTTCCTTTTCTAGGCTAAGGAGTGTGTCCCTAACTTCCGGAGGTATGTACTTGTACAGACCACCCCCCCCAGTGACTCTCTGGGACCCCATGGGCTCTTAGTGACACCTCATAGGCAGCTAACCACTTATCAATATTATCCCCCACCTTAAAACTGGCCATCACATCTTTAGGCATAAAGACCCTGGACTCACGTGAAGCTTCCGTAGGTATGCTGCCACCACTCTTGATGCTGTTCGTCCCTGCTTGTAGGGCTCGAATTTCCAGTTCCTTCAGGTTGAGCTCATGGGTAAGTTTCCTCTCCTCCATGGCCAACCTTTCTTTCTCACGCTCCCTTTCCAATTTGGCGAGTTCCAATTTAAACTGTCTCTCCTCTCTCCTGTCCTCCAATTCCTCTGAGGACAGGGTCCTTACTGACACACTACTGCCTGCCCTGGAAGGTACCCTTGTACCTGGTAACAAGTTGCCATTTTCCACCAAGGGCAGTAGGTCAAGTTCTCCTGTGGCCCCTTGCTCCGCTCCCTGCCCGTCCCCTTCTCCATCTCTTTCTGGGTGGGCCGTTACCCATGCCCTCAAGGCTTTCTGAAGCTCTGTCTTCTTAGCGCCTCGCTTAAAGGGCACCCCTTTCTCCTCGCAGAATTCCTTGAGTTGTGCCACTGTGTAAACTTCCAGATTGGCCAGCTCGAATTCCATCTTGCTAGGTAGGGCCTCAGGCGTTTGTAGAGAAAACCAAATAGGACTTAGTCAAAAGGACTTTTAAAAAGAGCAGCCAGTCAGGGAGAATTAAAAAAAAAATTCAAAAATGCCAATTGGAGAGGGTAGACAAAAATTCAGTAGAGTCAGGTGTAGGGTTGCGGTGTACACTGCGTCGCTGCGTGGTGTTACACAAGCACAAGTCCTATCCCACCGCTCGATCACCAATGTTAGAACCGGGGTCTCTAGTTGGCAGGGGTATGCACCCTAGTCCAAGTAGGGACCACCGCTTCCGACCTGGTAGCTTGGCGCAGAGCAGCAAAGGCGTAATTTCAGAGGCAATGTGTAAAGTATTTGTGCAACACACAACGGCGATGACACAGTAAAACACTCACAAAAGGAACACCACACCAGTTTTGTATAAGAATAAGAATTTCTTTATCTAAAAAATATGCGAGAACCAAAAGCAGGTAAATCCAGCTCCAGGCAAGATCAATAATGAAAAGGATTCCAGTTTCCCAGCAAGATCAATAATCAATAAGAATGAATCCAGTTCCCAGGCCTGATCAATAATAAAAAGGATTCCAGTTTCCAAGCAAGATCAATAATCAATAAGAATGAATCCATTTCCCAGGCCTGATCAAATCACCAAAAGCTCATGTGTCCCAAGGGCTCCTGATGGTAATGTCTTTCTCACAGTGTCCTTGAATGGCAAAAGTTCACTTGAGGTAGGTTCTTATGGTCAAAATTCACTGGGGGAAGGTTCGTAGGCTAAAGTTCCCTTGTAGCGTAATAAGTGTGCCTCTCATAGAAATGATGTTACCAGCCAAGCACAAAGCTCACACTCCAGGTACCCGGCCAACCCGCACCCCGCCCCCTCACGGCAGCCTGGTTACACTGAGGCGTTACCTGGGGTGGTGGTTGCGGGCGCGGGTGCGAGGCTCCTCTCCCCCTGGGGCCTTGGGTTCAGCAGGAGCTGCACGGGTGGGGGTCACAGCCACACAGCGCTCCTTTAGCACAGCGCTTTACAGTGCCTCCAAGTCCTGGGCAACGACGGAGCCTCCTGCCACACAGCGCTTCGCTTCTCAGCGCTACACAGCGCGCTCCGGTCCCAGTGGCGGTGACCTCAGGGCCAGTTTCCGTCGGCTGGCGCCAGAAGCAGAGGCAATCACAGAGCCCTCGGGAGGATCACAGGGCAAGCAGTGCTGAGGGCAGGCACAGCGTTGCAGGGCAAATCTTGAGAGTGTTGTTGCTGTTCCAAAGGGCAGTCTTTAAAACGCTGTGGTCCAAGGACCGGTAGTTTCCTTTAGCTTAAAAAGGGTGCAGTCCCAAAAAGGCAATCTTTAAAAGGTTGAAGATTCTTTAAAATGTGGTTCAAAGAAAAGTAGTTCTTTTGGGATGTTGTGGAGACACTCTGGTGGTGATGTTGCAGTCTCCCATGCAGGGCAGGATCAGCAGACAGTAGGGCAGCTCAGCAGGTTGTGGGGCAGCAGTTCCTTGGAGCAGTCAGCCTCCTTCCCAGTGGCAATCCTCTTGCGCAGCAGTCCTCACTCCAGCAGGGATTCTTCCAGGTCCAGCAGTGTAACAAGAATGTGAGGCCAGGATCCTCCCTTATATATCTTTTTAGTCTAGGGGCTAGAAAGTGGTGGAAGTCTCTGGAAGGGTCTGGGGGCAGGGGCTTCTGGAAGAGTCCAGGGAGTTCTGGTATGTTCCCTGCCTTCCCTGACCTAGCTGTCACAGTGACGAGAGACAGGCCGTTAAGGCTACAGTGGGCAGCCCATCACAGCTCATCCCAGGGAAGAAGGTGTGAATCACCACTCCCACCTCCCAACCCAGGCAGGCTATCAGTATGCAGAGGGGAGGGGGGAGTCTGCAGAGCCTAATCTAAGTGTAGGCAGGAAAAGGTCCCCTTTATAAAAGTGGGATCTCTAGCGTAGTAATGTCCAAACCCCATATATCATTGGAAAGGGTTCCCCGCCCCGAGTCCAACAAGACAAAACATGACAGACTTATTAGGTCCCTGTCAGAAGTTATCCCATAAGGAGAGGTTCCCAATATTATCCTATGGAGGATTAGCCTTACTGCAGTAGCAGGGGCTTGTGGCAGATTTGCCAGCCTCACAATGTTTTAGGGGAGAACACCTGCACCTCAGCACTGTTTAGCAGTGGTGAGGCGCCCAGAGTCCTAAGTCCAACAAAATGTAAGGTAAAAATGGGAGGCAAAAAGGGCAAAAATGTAGGGGAGACCACCCTAAGGATGACAGGTCTAACAGGCTCAAAGTAGATCCCTGTGGAACACCTACACTGAGTGGCAGAATAGGGGCCGCAAAGGGGGGAGACCAGACGGTTTGCTGACGATTTTCCAGATAAGATGTAAACCACTGGAGGACCGTGCCCCATTTAATCTTCAGCATTTTTATTCTAAACATTTAAGCAGTCTGCGCACTGGTTCGAGGCACTTGGCTTATTTACCGGCTGCTATACGTTATGTGAGAATTTATAATCCTTGTCAGGAGAAGTTTGTGCATTTATTTTCAGAATAGTCCTAAGAGCATGACCGAAAGGCAGGCTCACCTGCCATTGGAAGTGAATAGTTTTGGGGTTTATTTAGATAGGTAAAAGGATTACTCCTGCACAATTACTATATACCAGAGTTCAGAAATCTGCCAACAATCTTGGATCACTAACACAGGTTCCTAAACATGGTGGAGGTCTGTTGGCTCTCTGAAACAGTTTGCAGGAGTGGCGTGAGCAAACACAAATGAACTTCCACTTTCTTACCAGTCAAGTCACGCGCGCACTCTAATAACCAGCATGACATGAACAAGAAACAAAAGAAACGCTTGTCATATGTAGTAAGTGAGGTAGATGCACGTACAAGGTGTATAACAATAACACATGCCGCACCGACTTTGATGAGATTAGGAAAACTGACTTGGTAAATGATGACACTGTTACACAGACAGGTGCTCGGCAAGCAGCAGGCGAGGACAGGCAGGCCTTAAATGTCTACGGCCGAGCCGTAATAAATTAAGTGTGCGGTGGAAGACGCCATGCGCGTGCAGAGCGCCTGTCTTTGCGCGCACATGGTTTTTCTCCCTTCGCGAACGAAAGCGGCGACAATAGAGTCTCGCCAAGCGAAGATACATTTCTAATCATGAACACATTTTTGCCCTAGAACCTAAAAACTCCTCTCGCCTACCATTTTTTGACCAGTCATCTACACTCAGAATTACTGCTCTCAGGCTACCCTACCTGTCTCTACACTGTGGTGACACTGCCCGTATTTTTATGTTCCATATAGATACCCCAATATTGGCTCAGATACTAAATGCACCTTTCACCTACATTGCCCTTATATTGCACCACATAGGACTTACCTTTTACCAAGTTGAGGTAATGACTAGAGGACCTGGGGTTTTCTCCAAAAGGCTTATGCCTCATTCATTATGCATGAGGATTCTTGGAATCACAGCTGGACAGCAGGCTGACCATCTCCAGCATCTCCTGCATAAAAACTATGTACAAGGGTCATTCCTTCCGTGATCCTAGTTCGACATGACACAGCGAGGTAAATCCCCAGGTGGTATCACTTTGGGTATGTATGCACCATCTCTTGCTAAGGTAGAGAGAGGAGAAAAGGACTTCCATGCTTACACACTGATGCAAATGTTATATTTCATATCGGTACCCTGACACAGGTTTAGAGAACATCGTACTTTTTCCCAATATCATCTCCCCTTCATTTCATATGAACAAGCCTTATAAGGACATACCTCCAAATAAGGACAGAATGCCTTATTGGGTCTGAACGCCTTATAAGGACTGAGGCCTTTTTAAGGACTAAACCTTTCACCTAGTCTCATGACGAGGG
Organism: Lissotriton vulgaris; assembly: GCF_964263255.1. Taxonomy (NCBI): domain Eukaryota; kingdom Metazoa; phylum Chordata; class Amphibia; order Caudata; family Salamandridae; genus Lissotriton; species Lissotriton vulgaris. The sequence goes on along the minus strand of NW_028241688.1, from coordinate 40,511 downwards.
TGGGTTGCCCAATCGATATTGCTAAGACATCATCCTTAGCCCTTATGAATAATTTATGAGTACACTCTCCTGGGAGGCATACTTCACCTCTCCTATCTACGCACAAATGTTTAATCCCCAATGGCATCCTCATACTAAATAATAGGTAACACACATACATAGACTATATAAATACAGCACCTCTTCCTATCAGTAGGCAGGAGGGAACTGATACTTCAAGGCCGACACACTGACCAGTGACGCTGCGGCTCCGGCATGCCATCTCTCCAGCTGATAGTGGTCTAACCATCGCTTGCGGGGTGTCCAACTCAAGTCAAGAACGAAGTGCCACACTCTCACTATTCAGGTATGAGGGTTCAACTAAATCCTAGCGGGATTATTGGCTCTTAGATTTTAGGCTCTTAGACTATAAGGCTCTTAGGCTTATTAACTCTTTAGCACCTACTTAGATGCTAGGTACACTCAGGTACATTCAGACAGGCATCTTAGGAGTACGCACTTTATTTTATAAATGCATTTCATTTTCATGTATGTGTTCATGACTATTGTGAAATGGTAGAACAATACTATTTATTTGTATTCACTGAACTGCTGGTTCCATATCTCTGCTACTGTATCACAGTTATAGCAGCACATATAATTTACATGAGAAGAATGACGGTACAATAAATTCTTATTGTAAACAGGCTCAGCTGTTTCTTCCGTGTATCTCTCTGAGAGCAAAACAAGCAAGCACGAGTGACTGGGTGAAAAGTAGTATATTGTTTCCACACGTCTGAGTTTGTTATGTTCTGAGGTTGCAGAAACTAATCTCTCTGATAACAGGAGATTCTAGTAGCACTACGAGCTAGCTAATGCGAAAACAGGCTAACATATTTGGCGGGGGTGTACGGAGTCATTATGCCACCAGACCCACAGTTTATGTTATCCGCAAATGCATAGGTCGTGCATGAAGGGGTACTATTGGAAATACACTGCATGGTGCCCAACATGGTCTGACGGCCCTCAATGTTTACCAGAACTTTACAGTACGAGGAACGCCATGCTCCCCCAGTAGCTGGCATTTCACTGCTAAACTAAGGTACATACAGAAACATAAGTATTGATATCATAGGCAATCTTTGTGACTGTAAACAGGATTGGGTCCTATAGTAAATTATTGTTTGTTCTTATTATAGAACTGAAGGCCAAGTCCAAGCCCTGAGGAGAATCCTACAATCGCAACGGGTTTGAAACGCGTTGACTTCTATGAGTATGGGGCATTTCAATCAGGGGTGTGCCATAAGAGAATTAGTTTAATTCTTTCCTCTGCCAGGCAACACCCAAAAAACTTGTGTAACCCCATCTCTGGCTCACAGGCAGGACGCATAATAGCAAACTCCATAAAAAGAGAATGTCTGCCTAGTGCTTATTTACAGCATTAGGACTGGTTAAACAGTACTGTACTTTAATATTTTTTGTATGAATTTTCGTATTTGTATGTCTTTCTCTCACTATTGCACAAACCTGTTGATTTGTATACATTCTACTTGAGTAATTTTTCAAATGAATATTGTATGTCAGTGTTTTAATCACGTGGTATCCAGCTCACGATGTGCACAATTGAATGTAATTGTTTCTTTATACAAAATATATTTTTAAAAATGGAGCTGAATAAAGCTGAGGCGCCCTCTAATTGATGGTTTAGGGTATCCATCTAACGCATGGTATTAGTCTTCCTGAACATTTTGTTTTGTTTACATATAGTATAGTGGTCCAGTCCAGGTAGTCACGGACCCAGGCCTTGCTTGTTTATACTATTAGTAGAGCGGACCGCCGTCCATAAGGCTACTATTTCAAGAATCTAAGCACATACATTAAGTGTCCCCTAGACAGCCTTCACAAGGCTCACTAGGAAAATTGACATGTCCGAGAAGGAAACACTGTCCTTCAGTGAAGATCACATTCAGAAATTGATCTCTGACCCAACCCTGTTTTCTGCAATCACACTCACCAATTCTGCCAAACAACAAAGTGTTTCGGAAAAATGAATCAGATTTCAAAAGAAACACTTCAGAACAGAACTTCATGGTCACTTCCTGGTTGAACATTTGAAAGCAGGAACAATCCCGTGGAGGCTTCAAGTTAAAAACGTCCCTGTAGTCTTCATTGAGGACCCAGAATACAAAAAGGGTTTTGGCTATATTAGTACCTAGTGTAGCTGAGACCTGTTGGTACACTGCATCGAGACTATTGTCCCTTAAGAGACAGCTTGTCAAGGTTATCCTACATTGGATACTTATGATGGAATATCTACTGGACAACATTGCACCAACTGGTCTAATAGTCACAAATGTGCCATATATTGCTGGGAAGACCCCATCTTTAAAAAAAGACTGGTCCCTGGTAGCATGGAAATGCACCAGGGACAGGCTCATTTTGATAATTAACACTGCAAAACAGCTGGCGAATGCACTCACTATCAAATTCACTATAGCAGTAAGCGCATTAAAGACAAGAATCCAAATCTCTACCTTTAAACCTAAGCTAGCAGAGATGCATAAAGAGATGAAAAAAAATAAGGAGTAAGTGTACGAGAAGACTACTTTGGAGGGGGTGAATCCTCCTATAAAAAAGTAATTCCTTGAGCAGACGCAACTCCTCATTTAGTTGCAACTCAAGCAAAGGAAGAAGGGGGCATTACCGAGACCCACCACACCTTAGAACCTCCACCGCTCATGGGCAATCATGATAAAACCAGCAGACAAGGGAGGGATGATAGTAATCATGAACACCACAGATTATGTGGCAGAATGCCAACGCCAACTGTCCAATTCCGTATATAACACCCCTATCACACAGGATCCTAAGAACAGACTGACAATTTAGAAAACCTCATTAGTCTACTCTGCAGAGGTTCAGGGCTTGATAAATAAGAAGGAATCTGAGTTGTTGGTTAAAGGAAACCTTAGGACTTTTTACTTTTTCACCCTTCCCATAAAACATAAGAGTACCCAGCTCCTACCAGGGAGACCCATAGTGTCCGGCATTGGGTCTCTGCTGGAACCACTGCTGCAATTTTGTGACCACTTTCTACAGTCTTTAGTAACAAAGACCCTATCCTTTTTGAGCGATACCAAGGATGTTTTGAATTTGCCGGAGACAATCAGCTACAATACATATATAGATCTACTGATCACCCTAGATGTCGAGGCCTTATACACAAACATCCCCCAAAACGCCACTCTAGAAGTGATGGAGCAAATCCTCATATCGGAGGATTGGTCTTCCCCAACCCCTGTTAGTTATATAATTGGTTGTGCTACCCTAAATGTTCTGAAGATGGTCAAGAGCAGCACCAACAATATGCAGTTTAGCAGCCCCCACCTCCACCTCCAGCAGCCACTGTCGCAAGTTACAACAGGGACCTGGGCTCGCACTCAGCGCCAGATCACTATGGGTGCCACGCTAAAAAGGAGTTCACACTGCACTCCCCCCACCCCTCCCGGTCTCCTGTCTCCAGGCGTGCTCCTCATCAAATATGACGAATGGTGACAGCGTAACAGGGCGAGTGAGGTCTTCTGAGGCATTGCCCTCTCACATAGGGTGGTGGATGGAAGTGGCAGCGTCTACCAGCATCTACCTACTGCCTGTTAGCCATCTTTGCTACACTGTTTTCGCGTCGTTGAGAACTTCTCCAAACCAAAACCAATCTTCTTTTATTCTTCAGGCACCTAGAAACTTCCATTGCAGGGGGCCAGGAAGAGGGAGTCCACGTTTTAATGCGTTCTCACTCCCCATCCGAACAGTACATAAACAGGACTGCTGAGCATTTTGGCACTACTACAAATACTAGAACGTTCTGAAAAATTATATTTTAATTTTGGGACTAACAAAAGTTTTTACGGTAAATCTCAAACTGCCTAACTATGATGTGAATGTTTACCCAGTCCTTTGCTTCGTCTTAAGTTTCGATCCATAGTTTTTTGATTTCATGCAGGGTCCTTACAAGATTGCAAATGCTGGGCCCCGGAGGAAGGAAAGTCGCAGGCTAGTCTTCCCCCAGGGTCTTTCGCGCAGGCGAGTACCAGACAGGGTCAAGGGGTGGAGTTAGGGAGTGGGTACAAGAGCGCCGGGGAGGAAGGCAACTTCCTCTTTTTGCGCTCAGGAGCATTGGGAGGGTCAGTTCTTGAAAGGGGCAGAAGTTCAGGTAGTTTGAGGCGGGGATCGAGTTGCTAGTGGTCCGGTGTTTTTAGAGATTTCCATGCTTTTTGCAGGAGCCACTGGCCGGTGGTTCAGGGAGCCCGAGGCGAGGTTGTGTCGTACTGGAATGATGGGCGTATTGGCAGATGCGGTGAGGGAGGCCCTGAGGTTGCTCGGGCTCACGGGGTGGGAGGGTCTCCTCCGGCCTGGCTTGCGTGGGTGGGGTTCGCGTGGGCCCCGCGGGCTGCTTCGGCAGGGGTGGCGGCGGCGATTATCGCAGGTCAGGAGGAGCCGCCGCCACCAGGTAAGAATGCACTCAGGAGGGGGAGGGGCGCGGCTAAGAAGGAGCCCGCTCGCGGAGGCCGGCGGATGAGCCTGCGTCCGCGCACCGTATTCCCGCAATTGGAATTTTATGGACAGGGGCCGGGAGGGCCTGTGACGGTGCAGGCGACCACAGGGGAGCTGCTAATTACTCCCGAGGAGTGCGCACGTGTGGAGGCGGGATGGGGGACAAGCTGACTGGGCCAGTGCGAGAGGCAGCGCCTGGTGTTCTGGAGCTCTGCGTGGTAGAAGGGGGCAGGGGGTGGGGGTCCGGTTCTGTTGACATGGTGCCGGGATTGAGCACTACGGATGTGGCGGATGACCTGGGGTAGTGGGAGGAAGCTCCTATTGACCTCTCTAGGAGGTCCAGGATGGGTACCCCAGTTCCTGTGGGGCCCAAGTGGTTCCAGTCCCAGCGGAGGGCAGCAGTGGGGGCTCCTGCCCGGTGGCGGCCCCTCTGCTTTGGATATTGCAGCCGGAGGGGGGTTTCAGGTCTACTGCCTACCCCCTCCCCTCCCGAGTTGGGAAGCACTGGCGTGGGAAGACGGGATTAGGGAGCAGCGCCTCCTGGCGCAGCTGAATAAGGCGCGGTGGACGCAACAGAATGCGTCCAGGGTGGGTGTGTTTTGGGAAGATGATATTGAGGGGCCCCCTACTCCCACTTCAGAGGAGGAGAGGTGGGCAGGGCAGGAAGAGGCAGACAGGGCTATGAAGGGCAAGAAGGGTGGGGTGGTGAGCCTCAAGGGGCTGCAGTTGCAGGTAGGGACGGCCAGGACAGCTTTGAGACCAGATGGTGCCAGAGCCCACTCAGGTTGGAGCGACCTAGGGGGTTAGGGGGATCCAATCCAGCAGAGGTCAGTAGAGTGCGGGTGGCCATCGGGGCGCAAGACGGCCCCAGGACACCGGCTTGAAGTAGCAGGGCGGTCCGCGGCGGCCATCCTTCCGGCACGGGAGCGGGTAACGGCGTTGTGTGTGTCGGGTGGACGGGGAGTGAATGCTCCAAAGAGTAAAGGAGTGAATAGAGTTGTGAGAAAGGTGTTGTGGGTGCCTGTGGATGTGGAGCCTGAGGTGGAGTTGGACTATGATGAGGAGAGTGAGGTGCTTGAGGACGGGGAGGTGAGGGATGACGATGACAGGACGGGGGAGCGAAGGACAACAGTGGACTTGGTGTTTTGCAGGTCCAGAGGCAACCGAAAGGCAAGACAGAGGCGGAGACAACCAAGGCTTCTACCTCCATAGGACAGCTCGGAGAGATGCACTCATAATTGTCAGTTGAGGGGTCTTAGTGGACAGCTTGGGATGGTGGGCCAAAAGGGGGTAGGAAGAAGGTGTGTAGGTCGGTGGGTGTGGGGGAGGGGTCGATGCAGGAGGTCGGAGGGTTGCTGAAAGACAAGCTGACACTGGTTGACAAGCAGGTGGGAGGTAAGTCTGTATCTATGGCGGGGGTTCAGACTGAAAAGGTGGAAGGGAAGGACGAAAAAGAGGACAAATCGGAGGACAAACACCAGAAAAAGTTGCCCTATATGGGGTTAGCCATGCCCCTGGGATCTCATCTGTCTGACAAGATTAAGAGTAGAATCTGGAAACAAGAGTATGTGGACGCATTTAAATTATTGCACAGGGAGGTGCAGGCGAAGGAAGGTTCCAAGGAGGAGGAGTGGGAGTTGACTAGATGGCCCAGGGTCCCGGTAAGCATGGAAAATTGGACTTCAGCGTTTCTCATTTACACTAGTATTTATTGTGAGAAGCACCTGGATAGGGCCATAGCTCTACTGAAGTATATGGACATCATCAGGAAGGCCCAAATGCAATTGGGGGGGTTTGCCTGGCTGAGTTACGACGATGAGATCAGTGCCAGGGTTAGCGCTAATCCGGACAATCATTGGGGGGGAGGTGGATCAGGAATTATGGATGCAGTGGACGGCATCTACCCACATGGCCAGTGGTTTGCCGGTCAATTATCAATCTTTTTTGCTGCATCTTGCCCAAAACGGGGAGGGGGAACACCGCTGGTACCGGGAGTGCAGGTCAGACAAATAACCCAGGCAGTTACAACACCGGGGCCTGTTGGAGCTACAACCGGGTCTATTGCTTGCGGTACCCGAGCAAGTTCAAACATGAATGCTTCAAGTGTGGAGGGAAGCACGCTCTTACCCAATGCCTTACACTGGTCACGCCCTCTGAGCAGTGGCGGAACACGAAGGGAAGGGGACAGGCTGGACAGAAGGGCGCCTACACCGGTTAAGGAGGTGGAGGCGATGGCCCCGTGGCTCTCGTGTTACCCGGACAAGGAGGCGGCTTTGAAGATTCTGTGGGGTTTCACAAAGGACTTTCGGGTGGGCTATCAGGGTTCCAGGGTGAGGAGATGGCCGGACAATCTGAAATCAGCCAAAGAATTGCCAGGAGTGGTAGCGGCCAAATTGCAGAAGGAGGTGGAGGAGCGGAGAATAGCGGACCCATTTAGCGACTGGCCAGCTGATGACTTAATCATCACCCCGCTGGGGCTGGTGCCTCAGAAAGAGGAGGGTGAGTTCACATGATACATCACCTCTCGTTGACGGAAGGACAGTCTGTGAACGATTTCATTGCGGAGGCGAACTTAAGGGTGCTTTATGCGTCGGTGGATGATGCGATCTGCCTCGTGAGGTTGTGTGGGCCGGAGGGGGGAATTGGCGAAATGTGATGTGAAGTCTGCCTTCCGCTTGCTGCCCATACAGCCCGCAGATTTCTCTCTGCTGGGGATGCAATTCGCAGGGGGCATATACGTGGCCAAAGTTTTGCCTATGGGATGCGCGTTTTCCTGTGCGCTTTTCGAGTTGTTTAGCACATTCTTGTAGTGGGCTTTCACACAGATTAGCGGGCATCGGGACGTTACTCACTATCTGGACGATTTCCTCTTTCTGGGAAAGCACACTCTGGGGATTGTGGCAGGGCCCTGTCATGGTTTCAGGAGATGTCGCAGCAATTTGGAGTCCCCTTGGCTCCAGAAAAGACGGCAGGGCCGTGCTGCAGTCTGACATTCTTGGGCATTGAGCTGAATTCCATTCAATGAATAGCTCGGCTCCCTGCTGCTAAAGTGACAGAGATTCAGGTGTGACTCTTGTGAGAGATTGGAGAGAAGAGGATCGCGTTGTGGGCGGTGCAACAACTGCTGGGTTTCTTGAACTCTGCATACAGAGTGGTCAGGGCGGGACAGACGTTCTGCGGGTGGCTCAGCATTGTCATGTTGGGGGCAGTTCTTCCACACCACAGGGTCCAGATCACCATGGGGGACTTTCCTGACGGATTTCAACGGTGTGTCCCTGGACTTTGAGAACAAAAGGATGGTTTGGCAATTAAAAATTTACTCTGATGCAGCCGGGGCACTGGTTTTGGGATATTTTGGAATGGCAGGTGGTGCGCGGAGGAGTGGCCGGCTCACTGGGTGAAGCAGGGAAGGGGCATTGCGTTTCTGGAATTTTTTCCCTTGTAGGTGGCACTGGAAGTATGGGGTCCTGAGTTTCAGAACAGGTCTGTGCTTTTCCACGTGGACAACATGACTGTGGTTGAGCTGGTTAACCGTCAGGGACCTGAGAGTGCTGTGCTTGCTGAGAAGTTTCATGTTGAAATGTTTAAGATTGAAAGTGGTTTTTAGAGCCAAGCATGTCCCTGGAGCGAATAATGACAATGCAAATGCTTTGTCTCCTTCGCAGTGGCAGCGGTTCTGGCGATTGGCACCAGGAGCGGATAAGTGAAAGACCAAGCTGCCGGACGGCATCTGGGCCTTAGGGGAGTGAAGGTGATAGGCCTGGTTGACAAATCTATTGCTGATACCATAAGACACACATACAGACTGGTGTGGGCGGAGTTTGTTTCCTTTATGGGATGGCGTGGGGATTCTGCTTTTGGAGATCTCTCAGCGGTGGAGCAAGGAGTGTTGCAGTTTGTATTGCAGTGCATTGACAGAGTGCTGATGGCTGCGACTATATCAGGAACATCGGCTGGAGTGTCATTCTATTGTTACTTGTTTTTTGGTTTGATCCCACGAAAGATGTGATTATAAGTAGGGTACTCAGAGGTTGGGGTAGGGAGAGAAGGGGGGGTGGGGTATTGCGGGAGGCAATAATGTTTGAATTGTTGGTCAGGTTGGTCAAGGTGTTGCCGCTTTGTTGATATCATTCTTTTGAGGTGCAAGTTTTCCATTTGTGTGTGTTTCGGATGTTCTTTGGGGCTTTTCGGGGGACTGATGGTATGAGGAGATATGGATGGATGAAGGGCGACTGGGGATTTGGTTGGGTCATTCCAAAATGGATCAGTTGGGGCGGGGAAAGTGGGTTCGGCTGTGCGAGAATAGTTGTGGGTGTGTGCCCGGTGGCTGGGGCGAAGGTGACGGCAGAGCAGTTGTTGGCGGTGCTGCGTATGGCTTTGAGGCGCCTGGGCTGTGACCTGGCAGGTTTCGGGACTCACTCTTTCCGTATTGGGGTGGCGACAGCGGCAGCCCGACTGGGGTGATCTTGGGACAGGATTCGGCAGATTGGGAGGTGGAAGTCTCGGTACTGTGAGCGGTATGTTCGTAAGTGAGAAGTTTGGGGGGAGGGCGTTGGGTGAATTGGTGTGCTTGGTTCTAAGCTATGTGTCTAACATGTTTTTCTCCCATAGGTTGCATGGGTGGACGGGGGGCCTATCACCTAGTCCGAATAAAGGAGGGTGATGAATGGAAAACGGCCTTCCGTACAAAAATTGGCTTATTCGAGTATACTGTGATGCCTTTTAGTTTGTGCAATGCTCCGGCAGCATTTCAGTATTTTATCAATGAAGTCCTGCACGACCTATTGGATGTATGTGTCATAGTATACATTGACGATATACTGATATACTCTAAAAATACAGAGGAACATGTTCGTTCTGTGTTGCAAAGATTGCGAGACAACTCTCTTTAAGTGAAATTGGAGAAGTGTGTCTCCAATACATCAAAAGTTGAGTTCCTAGGTTACCCCCCGTAAATCCAATTTTGTGTAGATGCTTGAAACCTTCACTTGGTTTAATAAAACCAGAATCAGAGTTAGTGGATACCTATTTTTGATAGTAGCCTTGTTTACCGCACAATAATCGATGCACGATCTCAAATCACCTGTTTTCTTAGCCACGAAGAAAAGTGGCAAAGAAACTGGTAAGGTTGAATAGCGAATGAAACCTATTTCCAATAGTTCATCCAGATATGTTCTTAGATATTGATTTTCTGGTTCAATGAGAGCGTAAATCCGGCTGCAAGGTAAGGTGGCTCCAGGAATCAAGTCAATTCTACAATCGTAGACTCTATGTGGAGGTAGATTGGTTGCCTTAACTTGGTCAAAAACATCAGAGTATTCCTGATATTCGTCTGGAATACAGGAAGGTGATTGGTTCAGAGTGGTACAAAAAAGAGGCATCACTGGGTCCTTGGTTTCTTGGTAACATTGAACCCGACAATAAGGTGAATCCAATGTCATGGTACGTTTAATCCGGTCAATTTTAGGGTTATGGAGTTCCAACCATGGAACTCCTAAAATGACCCCAAACGTTGGAGTATCTATCAGGACAAATACAATATTCTGAGTATGCCCATTGTCCACTACGATTGTGATAGGGACTGTATGGAACCTGATTATACCCGAAGACAAAGCTGACCCATCGACTGCCCAAACTGTCTCTTGCCAGAAGGCATAACTATGGACCCAAAAAAGGCAGAAGCAATTCTGAATTGGCCAACTCCAGAATCAGTAAAGGATACGAAGAAAGTTCTAGGCTTTGCAAATTTCTATAGACACTTTATTTCAGGATTCTCTGAGGTAGTTACACCAATTACACAATTGCTGAAAAAAGGGAAGAAGTTTCAATGGACTCTAGAAGCTGCTCAAGCTTTTGAAAAACTAAAAGGAGCTTTTACTTCAGCCCCAATTTTAATCCACCCAGATCCTGACAAACCTTTCTTCGTAGAGGCGGACGCCTCTCAAACTGCTTTGGGTGGTGTTCTTATGAAAAAAGGGATAGACTCTGGACGTTTACACCCAATTGCTTTTTATTCCCGAACACTGTTACCAGCAGAACAAAATTACACAATAGCAGAATGTGAGTTACTTGCTATTAAAGCTGTTTTTCAGGGATGGAGACACCATCTATTGGGTGCAAAACATACAATCACTATATATTCAGACCAAAAGAATCTACAGTCCTTTTCTACAGTAAAAGCCCTTACCCCAAGACAAATGCGTTGGTTACAGTTCTTTAGTGAATTTGATTTTTTGAGAACTTATCGCCCAGGACCTAAACATCTTTTGTCCGACACTCTGTCTCGATTGGTTTTTAACAAAAATAACGACCAAGGCATAAACACACAAAGCATAATTCCACTTGACAAAATTCTTGCAGTCACTCAGTCGGATGAATTCCTTGAACAAACAAAAAAGGCATTGGAAGCTTTAGATAGAAATCAATGGTTGTCTCAAAAAGAAAACTCTATACAAGAAAAATGTGTCTTTCATAAAAAGAAACTGTTTGTTCCAAACCATGAGCCACGAATACATGTCTTGAAATGGAATCACGATGCTGGTTTAGCTAGTCATCCGGGGATTAACAAAACCCTTGAATTATGTCAAAGACAGTTTTGGTGGAATGGTATGAAGTCTGACGTATAGAGCTATATAAGAGGCTGTCCGGTATGCGAAAGGCAAAAATCCTTGCATTCACTGCCCGTAGGACTTTTGCAACCAATGGCTAATCCTCCATTACCTTGGCATTCAATTAGTTTAGATTTCATCACTGACCTACCAGATTCACATGGAAACAATACTATTCTTGTAGTGGTAGATCTAAAATGGGACATTTTATTCCATTAAAAAAATACCATCTGCATCTGAATTCAGTTCAATATTCCTGAACAATGTAGTTAAACTCCATGGCCTTCCGAGTAAAATTATTTCGGACAGGGACCCTCAATTCGTTTCTAGGTTCTGGAAAGAGTTAAGTCAACAACTAGGAATCGAGTTAGCATTGTCATCAGCATTCCATCCTCAGACGGATGGTCAGACAGAAAAAATAAAATAAACTCCTTGAACAAAGTCTACGCTGCCTAACATCTACTCTGTCTACACACTGGGATGAGGTACTTCCCTGGGCAGAATTCTCATATAACAACAGCGTACCCACAACTTTGGGTTGTTCCCCGTTCTATTTTCTAACTGGTTTGCATCCTCGGTCTTTACCAATCATACTTCCAGCTTCTGAGCAGACAGTGCCCACAGTTTCTGAAAGATTGAGTGAACTAAAGAAGTATCAAGAACAAGTCAAGAAGATTTTGTCCAAAAACAAATCCAAGATGAAAATTTCTGCTGATAAACACAGACTACCATCTCATCATATAAAGTAGGAGATCAAGTTTGGCTGTCAACAAGAAACAACCAGTTAGATGGCCCCAAAAAATTAAAACCTAGGTTCATAGGACCATTTCCGATAGAAAAATATTGAACCCAGTTTCCATCAGGTTAGATCTGCCAAGTGATTATTCCATTCATCCAGTCTTTCATGTAACACTTCTCAAACCTCATAACTCTTTCACACGAACAGATAATCCCCCTCCTCCAGTCGTAGTAGGAGATCATGTAGAATACGAGGTTAAAAAGATAGTGTACATGGACGATTATTTTACTTAATTGACTGGAAAGGTTATGATGCATCTGAACGATCTTGGGAACCTGAAAACAACATTCATGCTCCAGGATTAGTTAAAGCCTTTCATGCTTTACATCCAGAGAAACCACGCCCAATGAGACGACCTTTGGGGGGAGGAACTGTTAAGGGTTAGTCTGAGTACTTGTCACACATACCTTATCGTTTAGGTTCTCTTCTCTCAAGATCCTCTAGAGAAACTTATTTGAGAGGTAACTTTTAAAACGACCTTGTAGGTAACAATATTTGGCTTAATTATGCAGATGCTTTCCTTGGTTAATGTTGGGAAGTGAACTATACTTTGGTAATGGTTGTAGCTAGCAATGCTTGATGATTGCTGGTAGCAATGCTTTATTGTGCAGTTAATTCCTGATACGATCTTGAAAGATCCAGAAGCTTACATGTGGAGTATCAAAAGCGCTTGCATGTGGTTTTCATGTGCCAAACTGTAAACTGTTGACATGTGTTTTGCGTAGCCCATAGCTATAAAAACCCTACCCGAGTCTGAACTGTGCTTCGCTTCTTCGCGTGCACCGTCAAAAGTCCCAGATCCACACAGTGATTTCACCCCCGTCGGAACTCCCAGTCTGGCTCACCTGAAAAGGGAATCTGTCTGAGGAACCGCTCCTGATTTCCCCGGCTCTTCTCAGCTGCATTCTTGAAGTCTCCCTTCATTCCCAGATGCTCCTCTTCGACGACTTCCTGTTTCCTCGCCCCTCCCACCTGCTTTCCTCGGACATCAGCAGCTGCAAAAGAGAAAGAGAACAACGTTATTTAAACCGGTAAACATATTACAAGCAGATCGATATTAACCCCTTCGCTGTGGCGGCTATTCCGCCGCAGCGCTAAGGGGGAGGCGGGGCCGCACGGCAGTCCCGTGCTCTTGATGGAACCGCTCCATCACGGCCCTCGGGGGAGCTGTGCTTGTGACGGAACGGTTCCGTCACGGACCCGCCCGCCCATTAGAACGTCAGCACAGGCGCGGAATTCGGGCCACGCAGGCGCGGCGAGCGGGCCGTGACGGAACCATTCCGTCACCAGCACAGCCCACCCGAGGCTCGTGACGGAACGGTTCCATCACGAGCATGGGAGGGGTTAAAAAATAATCCGGTAAGACCTTATATTTTACTTTGAACATTCTGGGTGCATTTTTGAACATTTAAAGCAAAGACTGTAAAATCCAAGGACATAAATCTTCCGAACACTTTTCTGCGAACAAAGACATTTAACTCAGAACTCATTAGGCTTTCAGGAGAGCAGTCCTGATTAATGTGACATTTAGGAGATTCTTCTTCTAAATGTGTATTTCGAATATTCAGTTACAACATATGTAACAGAGCAGTATTGGAAATCTAAATGTTTAATGCAAGAAAATAGAACACATTATTTTCTGCATTGTATTTTCTTTTCTTTTGTGTTTATTTCAGAACCCCTTTTACAGAGTTGTCCCAGATAAATAAGGTATGGTTGACTTCCAGTAAACGTTATATTAACGCTACTAACCATTTAACCCAAACAATAGAACAAAATGCATAATGATTAATGTTGCATCATTTTTGAAGTATCGCCTTTTCTTTCTCTTAACTTAGCTCAGCTATTGTAACGGACATAAAGATATTTTCCTTAGGAGTGTGTGCATGAGTTCTCTCGCGACTAGGTAGGTCAGCTTCAGAATTTGGAAACTATTAGAGATGTTGTATTTGTGAATATGTATTTTTATATTGTTTAACCTCTTATATAGGTTACAAGGATAGAGAGAGTTCACAGTCACTCGCGTTGAGAAATCACTGCTGGACTATTTCAAGAAGACGCAGTCTAGTGTTTGTCTTGTTTTTTCTCACTCCACTTTCCCTTTCCCCCAGGGATTATTTAGACTGACAGGAATTGTCAAGATTCTGTTGGTTTAATTGGTTCAGGGGGGATTTTGGAACATTCAGCGCCAAAAAGAACACAATTGGATGCTTGGGAACTTCTGGTGAGTGACATTGTGACATTCATGGAAGTTGGCCGTGTGGCCATCCGCCCCCGGTGCACTGCTCAACTTCATGCCCGCCAGGGCTTCCAGTATTTCGTCTCTTTCTTTTGGGAGCATTAAGAATTCTATGTGCACATCCAAAAGGAAGGGTAATTCTATGTGTTCTAGATAGTCCTGCATTTTTTCTTCCATTTCCTCTGACCACGATGTGTATAGAATTGTCGAATCTCTCTACAATATCAACTTCTTCCGTGAGTAGTTCTCCCTCCTCAGATCTCACCTGCGTTATCAATGTTTTATCTTGTTTTGCTTTCAGGATCTGGGCCACTGGCGTCTCCTCCATTTGGGCGTGGGGGCGTCGCCCCACTGCTTTCTCGCAGTGCGAGAAGGCAGAAACATAAATGGTAATAACTACCATTTATGTTTCTGCTTCTCACACTGCGAGAAAGCAGAATTGCGTGGCTGGGGGTGGGCGGTCCAGCTCGAGGGCAGGGGGGAGTGGCTTGCCCACTGTTGTGCATACGGGCTGTTTGGGCAGCCTGAGGCTGCCCAAACAGTCATTATGCACAACTGTGGACAAGCCACTTCCCCCTGCCCTCGAGCAAGACCGCCCACTCTCCCTTTTCTCTTTGCATGCTGCTGCATGAAGCAGCATACACAGAGAAAATGACCCGGGTGGGGCGCGGCCTCACCAATAACAATGCTGTCATTGCAGTGTTGTGATTGGCAGATGGGAGGGAGGGGGCTGCCTTTCATGATGACGAAGAGAGCTGCAGCTGAAATTCAAAAACGCAGAACCGGACGGCGGAAAGCTGAGGTGGCGCAGGAAGTTAAGTTTAATTTTCTTTTTTTTTAAATCATCAGTAAGGATCAGGGAAGCCCTAGTGGTGTGCTCCTAACGCACAGCACACACCCTGCACACAGGACCTGTGCACATCTGAAATCTTACTGCATCAGGCCCAGCCCAGCTGAGTCCCCTGTGGGCCCCACTGCACGCACCCAGCACAGTGCTACATAATGTAACATAGTCATATCACACTGTAACACAGGGTTGCACCAACATCTGACCGCACACACCCTGCACCCCGGATCTGTGAGAGCACCAGCAAACCGTTCGCACAAGGATCAATGGAGCCCCAGTTCTGCCCTCCTAACACTCTGCACACAGGACATGGGAGCAACATACATCTGACAGCATCAAGGTATGTCCCTTCTGGGGCAAAGAATACAACAGCATCATGACAAAAGTCAAACGAGGCCTATGAAGCAAACTCACAGCACACACCTTGCACGCAGGACGCGTGGGAATCGGGCATCTGACTACACCAGGACCAGTCCTGTGGGCCCCACTGCACACACCCGGCACTGAATATAACACTATCAGGAAACAACTGTGACACAGGTCTACGCCACCACCTAACTGCATGCATTCTGCACACAGGATCTGTCAGTAACAGAAATCTGACTGCATCAGGGCTGATGGAGACACAGTGGTGTCCTGCTACCTTACAACACTCACCATGCAAAGAGGATTTGTGTGCACAAATTCAATTCAATTCAAAGATAGCTTTATTCGATTACATTTAAAAAATCATAAAAGCACATAAAATACATATATATATATATATATATATATATATATATATATATATACAGTAAAATTCAGTGATGAAATGGGAAAATGGAAGGCAAGCCTCTATGCAGTTCATTAAAGTTCTGTTTCAACACATTGAGGATCTGCATCTAATAATACTTTTTAACAACATAGAGACCATAGTTATAGACTTTTCATCTTGTAATAACTGGATCCTAAAACAGGCAGGCCTACATTGTCTCAGACCCCATATTTTTAACAAAGGTAACAAGTATCTCTTCCTACTATATGCATAAAATTTACAAAATAGGATACAATATATGGCAGAATCATGACAAGGACATGGTATTAAGTCTTTTGACCAGTCATTTGTGTCTGGAAAAGTGGCCAGTCTAAAGAAAGTGCCAGTTCTCAATCGTGATAGCAACATTCTGCTGTAACTGGACCAATTCGATGATAAGTACAGCTGAATGCCCGGACCCTGCAATAAGTATTGATGCTGGATAACAGACACCTTCTTTCCCTCTGCCTGCCAACGTTTGTCTTCCAAATACTCAAAACAAGCCTCCTTCAATTATTTTCTAGAAATAATGGTTAAAGTAGACGGGTCGTTATAAAACTCCGGGTGACCAATGTCTGTTAGAAAGGTTTTTACATATCTTAACCACTGGATATGTTTTGCACCATGGTGTTTAAGACAGTCCTGAATAATGGCCCTATTAAACTCAGTTTCAGTGGATGACCATACTTTATGCCACAACAAAACTGGGGAAATCTTTACCAAATCTGAAATATGGAGCAGGGCAAGCTCCTTGTGGCATACATAAGTGGAGGTAGATTTTGGGGCGGCTAACAAATATCTCGTAAAACCATTTTCACATTTTTGAATTTCTGTACAGTCAGCAACCCCTGAAATGCCCGCCCCATATATGGCAGTTGATAAGCATTTTGCCTTATATATATCCAGCTAGATGCGTACCGGCCTTCCCCCCAATTTGTTTGCGAACTGTTTTACATCACCAATGGCCCGTCCAAAAGCCATTTTCCTTGAAGCTGCAGCTGTAGACCATGTACCTTTTTTGTTAAAAACAATCCCTAAATATGAAAAAGTATTTGTAACAGCTATCTTTGACTGTTTTAAGAAAATGTTACAAGGTACATTCTTTTTAGATGAGCAGCACATGGCAAAGGTTTTCCCGATATTATTCTTTAGGCCTCTCGCGCCCATATATTCTGAAAAACTAGTTAGGGCCTTCTAGAGGCTCAATTGGGTCCTTGCCATTATAACCGCATCATCTGCGTACAAAAGTATAGGTACCGCAACACCTTCAATACAAGGGTAGTCCAGAACTTGATCAATTAAAAAAGTTGCCAAACTGTTTATATATAAATTAAATAAAAAGGGTGCCAAAATACAACCTTGCCCTACGCCTTTCTTTATTGGAAATTTGGCTGTGCATTCACCATTTTTGCCAAAGCGTACCTTCGCTCCTGCCCCTCTATACAGTTCTTTTATGAAGTTAAGGATGTTAGGCTCAATACCGATGTCTTTTAACGTGTCCCACATCACTTCATGGCTCAGACAGTCGAAAGCTGAGCTCAAGTCAACGAAGGTCATAAAAAAATTTCCCTTTTTAGCCACCACATACTTTCCCATAATCATGGCTAAGTTAAGACCTTGTTCAACAGTGCCTAAGCCAGACACAAAACCATACTGGAATTTAGAAAGGGAATTTACTTCCTTGGCCCATGTATTTAATTTATTGAGTATAATTCTGCCGGCCACTTTCATTATGTTATGTTATGTTATGTTAAAATCAATTTATAAAGCGCTCGTACGCCCGTAGGCTTCATGGCGCTATAGGAAGTGTGAAGAATCCGTCCAACATAACACTAAGCTAACAATGGCTAATGGTAGGCTTGAGAGAACAACCAGGTTTTTAGTCCCTTACGAAAGGTGAGTAAATCCTTACTTTGCCTAATCGGTAAGGGGATGGAGTTCCAAAGTGAGGCTGCTAGATGGCGAAAGCAGCAGCCACCCTGACGCTTCCTTTTAAAGCGAGGCACCTCCAATAGGGATTTTTGAGCATAGCGCAGGCTTCTAGTGGGGGTATATTTAGAGACCAGACTGCGAATAAAGGCAGGGCCTTTATCTTGTGTGGCCCTGAAGATGATACAGCCAGCCTTAAAGGCTATGCGCTGGGAAATCGGAAGCCAATGTAGCTTTTCTAGTCCTGGTTTAATAGAAGACCATTTTGGCTGTTGTAAAATGAGTCTAGCCGCTTGATTCTGGACTAGTTGAAGTCTCTTCGACAGGCCCACTGGAAGTCCCAGGTAGACGCTGTTGGAATAGTCCAGACGGGACATGACCAAGGCAATAGTAACCTGGATTAAGGCAGACTGGGTGAGTAAGTGAGCAATTTTTTTTATTTTCCTCATTTGGAAAAAGCTTGCGGAGACCACGGCACCCACCTGGGTCTTTAAGGACAGGTCCGTATGGAGCGTGATACCTAGGCTCTTTACAGCAGTGGACCTTACAGGGGGGGTGCCCAGGTCTGCTGGCCAGTAATTGACACTCCAGCTGGATAAACTATTCCCGGGCAAAAGTAGTTCCGTTTTTCCCGGGTTAAGTTTTAGATGGTTTTCGTTCATCCAGCATTGGATGTGTCTCATGGTGTTCTGAAATTCGGACACAGCATCGGGAATGTTCAGTTGGAATAATAGCTGTAAATCGTCCGCATAATTGAACACCGTGACTTTAAATTTCTTAAGGGAATGAAGAAGAGGGCGGAGGTAAAGATTAAATAATAAGGGGGACAATGACGACCCCTGCGGGACTCCACAGGTGGATGTATGCCTAGTGCCAATAAAGCTGCCTAACTGAATTGCCTGAGTCCGGCCCTCGATAAAGGAAGTGATCCAGCTCAACGCTGGTCCTCTCAGGCCAGCCTGTTCGACACGTTTGAGCAAGATGTCATAGTCAACCGTGTCGAACGCAGCCGAGAGGTCAAGCAGCACCAGGGCTTGGTGTGTATCAGCATCCGCATTGGCTCTAAGGTTGTCTTGAAGCGCCAGGATCACCGCCTCTGTTGAATGACCTGGGCGGAACCCCGCTTGATTAGGCTCCAAGTAGTTGGTGGTCTCGATGAAATTAGAGACACTCTTAGAGACGTGAGCCTCCAGCACCTTTGAGAGGTAGGGCAGCAGGGAGATGGGTCGATAATTTGTAAGATCCGAAGGATCCTTCCCTTGTTTTTTTACCAAAGGTATAAGGAGGGCTTTTTTAAAATCTGTGGGGACTCTGCCTTGTCTAAGGGATTCATTGAGAATAGGCAGGAGTGCATGTGGGAGAGATAAGCCTAATTCTCTAAAGATGGAAGGGGGGCAAATATCATTGGGTGACCCTGATTTGATCCGTTGAAGGAGTTCCGACAATTGTTTGGGGTCAATCGGGGGTATGTAGTCTAAGGTCTCTGGATTCATGTATGCGTCCTCAGTGGTGTTGCTGGCAGAGTGTAGTGGTATACTTTGTTTGATTGTAATGATTTTATTAATGAAATAGTTATTCAAATCATCACATAAAGTTTGAGAATGTGCGATAGGTAGTGACGTACGCTCATCGTTACAGAGGTCGTTCACTATTCTAAAGATGTCTTTAGTTTGATTCTGGGATTTCAGAATTATGCCTGAAAAATAGTCGGTCTTCCTTTTAAGAATGGTTTTTTGGTAGGGACGTCGGCTCAGGCAGTAAGCCTCTTTATCTTGTGGAAGATAATTTCTGCGCCAAATTCTCTCTTTTTGCCTGACCTCTAGTTTAAGTTGTTTGAGGTCCGCAGAGAACCATTTATGAGCCTCTTTATCGCGTGAGCGGGAGAATTTTACACTAGGGGCATGAATATTGGCAGCACTTTGGATCCACAGGAAGAGCACTTCATAGATATCATCTACATCTCCCATGTTGTCGAATGGTGGCAGAGTAGAGGCCAAAGTGTCCAGAAAAGCAGGAAGATCTATCGCCCCCCATTTGCGAGTTTCCCCTCCAGGCTGTGGAGGAGTCTGATGATGTCTCGTTACTTGAAGGGAGAAATAAACAAAGTGGTGATCAGACCAGATACAGGGCTGAATCAAGATAGACGATAGTGGGAGATTGTGCGACCATAGTTGGTCAAGATGATGGCCTTTCTCATGAGTGGAAGATTGTGTGAATTGGGTCATATTAATGTCAGTGAGTAAATCAAACAATTCTCTAGCTTGGGTGTCAGTGTCCAAGTTGTCAAACCACAGATTAAAATCTCCAATAAGGATGGTGTGAGGGTATTTCATGGTGATAGATGCTAATTGTTCGGCGAGTCCTGAGGGAAAGGCGGGCATAGATTGTGGGGGACGATAAAGTAAAACCAGGACTATGGCGCCTTTCTCAGTATCAGTTTTTATGACTAGATTTTCAGTACCAGGTAGAAGCAGGGACGGGCGACTGATAAAGGTATGTTTTTTATTAATAATGGCCGCCACTCCCCCTCCAGCTTTACCTGGAGCACGATTTACTGCTAGTATATAGTAGTCTGATGGGAGTGAGGCCAGTATGTCAGGCTGCAAATTCTCAGTGAGCCAGGTCTCCGTGAGTAGTAATAGGTCGGGTTTCTGTGAAGTAAGTAGCAGAAATATGTCCAATTGATGCTTCACCAAAGATCTAGTGTTAAGGTAAATGCAGTCCAACTGAAGCGGAGGTAGATTGGAGCTAATGGGAAGTTTACTAGGTGCCATACTGCGTTTGTAAATCGGTCCAGGAGGTAGAGTGACCTGAGAAATGCCTAAATCGCTCAGGCGTTTAAGCGTGTAGCAGGGGAGTGAGGGGCTAAGGGGCGCAGGAGGTCTCAGGTGTAAGAGTTCCTGGGCGGTGTATGTGTGGATGGGTACACGGGCAGGGTGACATGGCCCTGGTCCCGTGCGGTCACGGACGGGCACAGACGGGCTTACCTTAGGCGCACCTTCGGCGTGCCACCGTCGCGCCCGCTGCGCCCGTCCGCTGCGCTCCCGGAGGCACATTGCCTCTTATGCTCTCCCTCGGGAAGCACTAGAACGCTAACTGCGTCCAGGCGCCCGGGAGATACCCACCCAAGATGGCGCCTCGGACTCCCCTCTCCAGACCCTGATGGCCGGGGAGAGTGTGCCACGAGAGGCAGCAAGAAGCGACCTGCACGACTAAAAAACGTTAGTCACACAGAATAACGCATTTTAAAATGCGCACATGCAATTTTTTACACTTTTTACAAAACGTAATAAAAACGAATTAAATTAATGTTTGGTCAGTGCAAGGTAACAGTGAGCTCTCCGCTCGTTTTAGGCTTTCAAAATGCTCGTTTTAGGCTTTCAGAATGCTACGCAGACGGACTCAGCAAGCAAAGCAGGGCGCTGCCACCAACCCTTAGCTTCGCCGCGAGCCACGTCGTCTTGGCCCTCTTATGCTCTCCCTCGGGAAGCACTAGAACGCTAACTGCGTCCAGGCGCCCTGGAGACACCCACCCAAGATGGCGCCTCGCACTCCCCTCTCCAGACCCTGATGGCCGGGGAGAGTGTGCCACAAGAGGCAGCAAGAAGCGACCTGCACAACTAAAAAACGTTAGTCACACAGAATAACGCATTTTAAAATGCGCACATGCAATTTTTTACACTTTTTACAAAACGTAATAAAAACGAATTAAATTAATGTTTGGTCAGTGCAAGGTAACAGTGAGCTCTCCGCTCGTTTTAGGCTTTCAAAATGCTCGTTTTAGGCTTTCAGAATGCTTTCAGAATGCTACGCAGACGGACTCAGCAAGCAAAGCAGGGTGCTGCCACCAACCCTTAGCTTCGCCGCGAGCCACGTCGTCTTGGCCCTCTTATGCTCTCCCTCGGGAAGCACTAGAACGCTAACTGCGTCCAGGCGCCCGGGAGACACCCACCCAAGATGGCGCCTCGCACTCCCCTCTCCAGACCCTGATGGCCGGGGAGAGTGTGCCACGAGAGGCAGCAAGAAGCGACCTGCACAACTAAAAAACGTTAGTCACACAGAATAACGCATTTTAAAATGCGCACATGCAATTTTTTACACTTTTTACAAAACGTAATAAAAACGAATTAAATTAATGTTTGGTCAGTGCAAGGTAACAGTGAGCTCTCCGCTCGTTTTAGGCTTTCATAATTCTCGTTTTAGGCTTTCAGAATGCTACGCAGACGGACTCAGCAAGCAAAGCAGGGCGCTGCCACCAACCCTTAGCTTCGCCGCGAGCCACGTCGTCTTGGCCCTCTTATGCTCTCCCTCGGGAAGCACTAGAACGCTAACTGCGTCCAGGCGCCCGGGAGACACCCACCCAAGATGGCGCCTCGCACTCCCCTCTCCAGACCCTGATGGCCGGGGAGAGTGTGCCACAAGAGGCAGCAAGAAGCGACCTGCACAACTAAAAAACGTTAGTCACACAGAATAACGCATTTTAAAATGCGCACATGCAATTTTTTACACTTTTTACAAAACGTAATAAAAACGAATTAAATTAATGTTTGGTCAGTGCAAGGTAACAGTGAGCTCTCCGCTCGTTTTAGGCTTTCAAAATGCTCGTTTTAGGCTTTCAGAATGCTTTCAGAATGCTACGCAGACGGACTCAGCAAGCAAAGCAGGGTGCTGCCACCAACCCTTAGCTTCGCCGCGAGCCACGTCGTCTTGGCCCTCTTATGCTCTCCCTCGGGAAGCACTAGAACGCTAACTGCGTCCAGGCGCCCGGGAGACACCCACCCAAGATGGCGCCTCGCACTCCCCTCTCCAGACCCTGATGGCCGGGGAGAGTGTGCCACGAGAGGCAGCAAGAAGCGACCTGCACAACTAAAAAACGTTAGTCACACAGAATAACGCATTTTAAAATGCGCACATGCAATTTTTTACACTTTTTACAAAACGTAATAAAAACGAATTAAATTAATGTTTGGTCAGTGCAAGGTAACAGTGAGCTCTCCGCTCGTTTTAGGCTTTCAAAATGCTCGTTTTAGGCTTTCAGAATGCTTTCAGAATGCTACGCAGACGGACTCGGCAAGCAAAGCAGGGTGCTGCCACCAACCCTTAGCTTACTCATTAAAGAGTCCAGTAATGATATTGGTCTGTAACACTTAGGATCGCTTTGATCTCCCTTTTTAAAAATTGGCACCACAATCGCCTCCTGCCAAGTTGATGGAAAACCATTTTTGTTACAACTGTTAAGTACAGTCGACAGGAGGGGTGCCCAAAGGGAGATATTGGCCTTGTAGATGTCTTACGGTACTCCGTCTGGTCCCGGGGCTTTATTTGAGGAGCTATCTGTGATAGCTGATTCTACTTCTTCAAGTGAGAATGCTATTTCCATAGGGAATAATCCCTGAGTATCGAGCTCTTCACTAATCTGGTGACCAAGACATTCTGAGCTAATTAAATCATTTTTCTTGTATAGTTCAGAAAAGTGGTTTACCCATACGGCCTCCTCTATTGCTATCTCGATTGTGTCCGTTTTCCTTTCAACAAAAAAAGGGGCATTTACGGCCTTCCAGAAGGCAGTATTGTCTCGCAGTGCGCATGCCTTATGGAGATTTTCCCAGGCAACCTCCTTTAATTCTGATTTTCTCTTCTTTACTGCAGCTTTATAACCTAATCTGGCTGCCCTTATATCTACAATGTTTTTGGGTGTTTTTTTAAGAGTTGACATTAAAAGAGCGTGTGTTTTGCTACAATATGAATTAAACCAGCCTTCAGTGTTAAGTCTCTCTCCTTCCCTTGTCCTACGAGTTAGTTGGTTACAGATTTGGCCTGTTATTTTATGAAAGGCGGGTACGACCAGTGCTGGACTAACCTCTTCTGTAAGACAGGTCATAAAACTATTCAAGTTGCCTGATATTAAAGTATGCAGAAAGGTGTCTGGGTCCACTTTATTCCATTTTATGGAATAACCATTAACTCTAGACAAGGCGATCCCATGCCGATAAATATTTTCAGCCACTTCTATGTTCTGGGGGTTGTCTACCCTAAAGTTAAAAGATGATGAAATTGGGAAATGTTCACTCATCGCGATGTCATCCGTTTTAAAACTCAGAACACGGTGATGATAACTTGTTGTTACTAATGTAAAATCAATCACTGACCTGACACCAAGGTTGGTTGAAAGGCCACCTGATGGGTACAAAACTCGTTTGCAAATCCTAAATCCCATTCATAAATCAAATTATTAAAAATATTCCCTATCTTTGAATGCTCAAAGTGGGTACAAGAATCTCCCTTAAGATTAGTCAGTCCGCATATGCCAGTCTCACTATGAGGGCATAAGTGGCAGTTAAAGTCACCAGTCAGAATGACACACATCTATTGATGCCCCTGATCCTGATGAGGATATTATTTAGGTCCTTAAGGACTTTATCTACGTCATCCTTTTGGATATTATTATATAGATTAATCAGGAGGACCTGCTGTTTCCCCCCCACCTTGAGTAGGAGTAGCTGGTAGTAATCTCCCCCAGTACTTAGAGTTTTTACTACCACATTCAACATATTTGATATGAAAGTGCAGAGACCACCTGAACTCCTGCCCCTACTAATCTGTTTCGCTGCGGTAAAAAATGTACGGTAGCCGTTTATATGAATCTCCTTTTTTTCCCAACATTCCTGTAAACAAATGACGTTAAAATTTTCTACAAATAAAAGGAATGCGGGGTTTTTAACTTTACTAGATAATCCCGCTATATTCCAAGACAGGAGGGTTAAGTTTTCCCCTGCCACCATCTGCAAAGGGCTGCCATTATCCTGAGATATAACTTCTGGAAGTTGTCCATAATCACCCAGCCCATCGCTTAAGACCGTTGGTTGGTGAGCCCTATTGCCTGAGTCTTCATATATAGGGGTGGTTCCAGTACAATCAATTAGTGCCTTCCCCTTTTCTGAAGGACAGTCAATAGTAAGGTTGTCTGCCCCATTTTCCATGTTTCGCTCGAGTGATGGATTGGTTATGAAATGGGCGTCCCTGGTTTCAGGTATGTTTGTGTTAATTGCCCCCTCCTGTAATCATCTATGCTCCCTGATCTCCTATTCAGTCAGTCCACCATCTCAAGACAACTAAACATGTTATTGGTGGGAATCCCCCTCCAATTTTCCATATTTAAAGGGTTCCTATTTAGGTATCCTCCCCACTCTCGATAGCCTGTGTTTCCTTCCTAGATTACCCCATTGATTTCCATGATTGGGACCTGAAAAGTTCCTATGTGGGTAGAAGTATGAAAGGCGTCTGGTTTCTATCCCTGCTTCACTGGTTTGTGTGCTCCACGTGCAGATATAATCAACCGTACAACGGTCCTCAAAATTAACCAGCACACAGTCTCCATTCATTGATTTTCTCTCATGACCTACCCATGGCGCCCTACGCACCATTAAAATCTTACTTGACATATTTGGTGGTAGGGGACGATTTGCGTTCAGCCAATGGGATACTTTGTTTTTCAAGGACCAAGTTGGTTCCTCAACTAACTCTTCCAGTTCTGGTATCCCTGTCAGGACAACTACATAAGGACTCGCCTCTGGGGGCAAGTTCACAGGAAGTCTACCTTCAGAAACCCCCCTTCCCCCGTGTTTTTTGTGGTAAACACCGGGGGTAGTAGATGGATTCTCCTCTGTCCTAAGTTGCTGAGTGGGGCCAGGGGGTTTATCAGCTACTTTCTTTTCGATTGCAGTTACAGGTTTAGAAGTAACTTTTTTCGCTGATGTTGGAAGTTTAGTAGTCAATAATCCTGTTTTGCCAACATTAGGGGGTGTAGTATTAGGTAATTTTTTTGTTGTCCCAGGATTCACCGAATTCTTAGTTAGATTATGCAATTCATTTAGCTGTTTTTCAATATTTACTAATCTGATTTCTAGTGGTGCGAGGAGGGTTTTAAATAATTTCCCCATATTAGCTAAAAATTGGCCCTCAGGATTCACATTAGTTTCCACATCTATGCTTCTTAAAGCCTCAGCTCCGCTATGGTCTAAAGTCAAATTTGCTACTTCTGTTGTCAAATGTTCCTGCCCTTTCTTAGTAGGCTGTTCTTGGCCCTTCCCCTGTTTATTGGGTGTGTTATGAGTACCCTTGGGTTTAGCTACTTTAGATTTTCTTGCCCTTGGGGTAGTGATGTGGGAATTAGTGTTTTTCTTTTTAGGGATTGTGCCCTCCCTCCTTTCCCTAGATAGGCTAATATTTATTTCTTGTTGTGTGCTGGGACTTTAGGATTCTCATTTATCAGGAATCTGTATTCCTCCTCACAGTCCCAGCACTATACGGGTTGCCTACGGTGCACAAAAATTTGGAAGATCCTCCAATGCGCCCGATAGTGTCTGGAATTGAATCTTTGACTGAGCCTCTCAGTAAATACGTTGACCACTTCATTCAGCCTTTGGTCACAAAATTACCTTCGTATATAAAAGATACTACCCATATGATCTCAAAAATAGAAGGGAGAGAGTTCAATAAGGACACACAATGGTTGGTGTGTCTTGATATTGAAGCGCTATATACAAACATCCCGCAAGAAGATACTGTAAAAATGATGAAGGATATTTTAGGTAATGAAAATGGCGACTTAACTTTGCAGAATACATTTATAATAGAATGTATAGAGATAATCTTAAAAAACAATATTTTTTTATTCAAACAGGACTATTATTGTCAGATCAAGGGCACCAGCATGGGAGCCACATGTGCTCCCAGCCTGGCATGCCTATATGTAGGCAACTTCGAGACTCAGCATATTTACAACAAAATGTGTCCTTTTTTCGAGAATGTGAAGTGCTGGTCTCGTTTCATAGATGACATTTTTTTTTTATTTGGGATGGCGAGGAAAAGGAATTAGATACCTTTTTAGAATGGATAAATTGTGGGGACCCAAACCTTAAGTTTACTTCCAATAAAAGTCAAGTAGCAGTAGACTTCCTAGATATTAAGATCCACGAAAAAGAAGGAGTCCTTAATGTAGACTTATTTATAAAGCCCACCGACCGAAATACGCTCCTTCACCATAAGAGCTATCACCCCAGATGTCAAAAAGATGGGATACCTTTTAGTCAATTCCTAAGAATAAGGCGGAATTGTAGTGATAGAACGAGCTACGAAAAACATGCAGCCATTTTAAAAACCAAGCTCGCCCTGAGAGGTTACCCCAAACGCTTAATAAAACAAGCATATAAGCGTGCCAAGTACTATAATCGCGACAGTTTATTTGAGGCATCATCGAAACCAAATAACTGCAATGAAGAAAAAATTATTATGGTAACTGACTATAATGGTTTCAGTAACAAAGTAAAGAATCTGATAAACAAAAACTGGACCATACTAAATAAAGCAGGGACAACACCCATGACTAAACCAATCTATGCGTACAGGAGAAACAAGACCATAAGAAATCACCTAGTACATACTTTTAAAGAATCAAAAAGGGGAGGACAAAGAGATGTTGTGACCAATAATCCAATTAGGGGAAATTTGCCTTGTGGTTCTTGCACACATTGCAAGAATATTATTAAGACTGACAAATTGGAAGTGCAGGGCATAACCCACTGGATGAATGAACACGTCAATTGTCGCACTACAAATGTAGTGTACCTGTTGTTGTGTCCATGTAACAAATGTTACATTGGAGAGACGGGGCGCGAAATGCGCCTACGTCTGACCGAACATCGCTCTGCAATAAGAAATCAAAAAAAGAATGCCCCTTTGGTTGAGCATTGGATAGCTGAAAATCACAACATTGATGAAATCAAGTGGTTTATTCTGGAAAAGATTAAGATTTCAGTAAGAGGGGGTGACCTGAACAAAAAACGAAAGCAAAGGGAACAATTTTATATGTTCAAATTCAAGTCATACTATCAAGGACTCAATGGCCGGGAGGAGTGGGATAGAATGATTCGATAATATTGCATATGTTGACATATCCCTCCCTTATGTAATTTTTTTGAAGCCAGTACAAAATGAGACACATGCTGTAATATTCCTCGTAATGACTATCAGTTTGAATAGGATTGATTAATGTATTTGATTCAGTGAATAGGGAAATGGGAGTAGTACTGTTTTTCGGGAAGAAAATAAAAACTGCATTACATAGCTGCATTACATGGTTGCATTTAAGTTCGTGCTAAACAGTAAAATTGACTCTGAGATAAAGTTACCATTACCAGAGGTTGTAAAGAAGTAGCCTGCATCTATATATGGTTATTGTTTACAAGTAAAATGAGATATTGTTTCAAGAAACACCGAAAAGAATGGAATTAAAACCGGTTTTTCTGAAGTGATAAATGTCTGAATTGATAAATGAGTGTTAATTATGTATTGTCTATATCCAACAGGGGAAAATGGTGAAATACATAAGACGAAATAATTAGAGTACAACTCGGAGATGTAGCGAGCCTAGGTCTCGAACTCGTAACCATGTAGTCCCCATAGGACGATGTATATTTTAAAAAAAAACTCTATTATTATGGCATCGACACACGGGCAAGGGTTTGCGGCATATCTAGATAAATAAATAAATATACCGAGCGCCAAGTCAGTGCGCAAAGCTAATAATAAGAAGAATGGGAACCTAAGTAATAAACTCGTAACGAATAGGGGGTTCGAACACGCAGTCCTGTAGTTCGCATAGAATCATCATCAGAAACTACCAAAATGGCGCTGACACACGGGTGCCGCAAAGTAAATACATAGTAAGTGTAAAGCGATAGCCACGGTCTTAGAGTATCACCAATTCCCACATTTGAATAAATCTAGGAAACTAACGTTTATTTACGGGTCCCGGGAATTAACTACAAAGTGAGGGCGAAGGTACAACCTAGAGCTCGGTAGTTTTTAACAACATCGATAGCAATAAAACTACAACTATGGCGCCGGATACGTCCCACAATAAATCTAATTGTACCAATTAAGGAGTCAATTGACACCCAATTAGACATATGTAAAGGTATTTAAGGCCCGCGCATTTGACTGATGTAATCAGAAGTGGTCAAAGCAGGAAGCCGTCGGAAGCAGGTTCGCTGAACGTCCGTAACTAGAAGGTAAGCACTCTGTCCCTGGGAGTTAGTTAGTAGAGGGTTTTAAATAAGTAGTGAGAATATTTGCCCCCGGGAGTAAGATCTTTAACCTTATGTCTCTTCATGACCGCTAAATAGTAAGCGTATTGGGGCGGACTATATCTACATAGTACTAACAATCAACTAATATGGGTCTCATGTAAAAAGAGCTTGAGATTCCGTAAAAGTAAGCACAGGACGATAATGCCTTAGCAGCAGCAACCAGTACCGGTTGAAGTGATACTATGTAAACATGTGGATGATATAAGTAATGTAATGTCAACCTCTTGGCTCACGACGTCCCTACTGAAAATGATTTATTCATTGTTCAGGTCGGGAGAAGATTGAATTGAAAACATCTCTCCACCGGATAGTGAAACCTATAGCGGCCAAAGAAAACTAATAGCTGCACTTCGGGCAATTATAGAACACTTCACCCTAACTAGGTACGTACATCATACCCTTGGTTTGGACCAACTTTGATAGGGTAAAACGAGAATCTATAATTAACGGACATAAACGTACTAAAGTACAACGCCATGTTATTTTAGTACAGGTATAAAGACATCACGTGAGAGGGTGTAAGCAAGAACAGCCTGAGTGTCGGCATTAGGTGTAAAAGTTATCGGTATATATTGGTGTGACCGATTCCATATATAATCAGTGATTTCAAATTATGATTCACACCCCCTCAGTAATCTTTGTATTCTTTATAGGCGCAGTAAGATTACCGAATGTACAAGGGGCACATTGAATAAAGGCATCTGCTTTGATAGACTTCTTTATTTAAAGGGTCAACTAAAACTCCATGAGTAAGTGATACATGAGATATGGACGAACCGGCCAATATCTTCTTAGTATGGTATATAATTCCATGCTTTTCCTTTATAGAAAGTCAATGACTGAATAAGACCACGGTGTGAGCGATTTAAAGCGTAACGCCAAACGGAAATTGAAGAGTCCTGAAAATTAACATACGGACCACAATCCCTATATTTCAAGTAAGGGCACTCAATATATCAATAGTGAACACTACTAGACTAGTCCACAACTAGAACAAAAAAAACTCTCTACAGGAACAATGTACTGATTACATTTATTTCTCTTTTTTTAGAAAGAAGTAAAAATCATTGGTTTTAATATTTCGTCTGTCCTGAGGAAGGTGCCACAAATGTAACCTACGCACCGAAACGCGTCGACAATGGGACTTTTTACTGTATATGAATTGTTTGTATTGTGTACCTAATTTGATTATACAAAAACTTTTTTAATCCGGTGTGACTCTGCATTAGATACCGTAACTCAGAATTGTTAGAAAGTGGTTAAGAGTGTAACAGAGCACCCTTTTATAATTTTAAGTGTCTATAATTCTAAACAAGGTTTACAAATGTAATATGTTTCCTTAAAAAAATAAAACTTTGAGAGTGACAAAGAATGATATTCTAGTGTGGAGTACTAATGTTAACTAAAACCATAATCATAAAGCAATAAGAATTGATTTAAATGTGTAGGCCTCATGGTCACTAACTGAAAGATCAACACACAGAAAGGAATCTCTTTTTGACAAAGTTCTTGATACCCAGTCCTTTCTGGTCCCTGGGATACTCTCTTTTTTTTGGAGATTGCTGTTTATTCTTTGCCATAATAAGGTACTCATAGGCTTCAATTGTTTAAAAAGTGATTTTCCGAAGCTGACTAAGCAGAGTGTACTTTCCCAAGAACAGAGTTACTGTCCCAGACTGAAAAACATACTATCTAACATTTCATGTGCTGAGAACAGAACACCACAACTCCATATAAAAGAACAGTGAAAAAATCTTGGAATGTATTCTGTTGTCATTGTTTTTCCTTTGCTTGATTCCTATTGGTTATGCTCATCTGAACCATTTACTAAAGTAGTAAATGGATTAAGCTTTTGTCTAGCTCTATAAAAGAGTGCAATTTCCCCATGTTAGGAGGAAACCCTTTCCCCACCCCACCAGCACTCCACTCCAGGATTGCAAAACTCGACCACCGGCCGTCTGCCAGATTACAAGTAATCTCGTGGTCTGGAGGACGATCCTTTGGCATTCCCATGGCAGTGCCTATTAAAAAGGCACCGCCATGGGAATGACAAAGCCCATTCCTGAACGGCATGGACCATGCAATAAAGGGGGTGACTGCACACAGGCGCGCACAATTGTTGTAAATGAATCTAGGACCCTAGCGTACTTTTTCCCGATTCATGCCCTTATATAGGTATAGATTATCCGATCCTTATATAGGCATAGAAATCATTACCATATTTAGACTGAGCCTATGCAGCCCAAATACGGCATGGCTACTTCCACTAAGTCCCAAGAATCAACAACGATTTCTTAGAGAAACCCACCTTCAGCAGCTAGGGACTTCCCCTTGCCTGAATACTAATTTATCTAGGAAATCATGGAGTTTTCGAGGAAATTGAGTCTTTGATGACGTTATTAAGTCCAATCACACCTTCAAAGTATAAATATGCCCAGATTTGTCCGGACAAACACACAGTGGTTTGGAGCACATCGACTTACTACTTGCCCATCGCCCTGCAGCAGCAAGTGCCGGAGTAAGCCGACCCTCCGGCTGACGCACTGAGAGATGCTGTCTTTTCTCCTGCCGAGAAATCCAGCTCCAGTGTTTCCAGGCTACCCTTGCGGGTTGCTGGGAAATCGAATCCTGAGAAAGAGATACAAGACCTCCTTCATTCTAAACCAAGGTACGGAGCTGATTGGACCCTTAGAGAATTCTTGGATAGACTCTTGGCAGAGAAATACTAAACTTGAGCTACTCCTTACTTACTCCTTCCCTCGTACTAGACTCAGGTTAGGTACACCGGGGTAGGCGTATTTTAGAAGCACCAGTTGAGTACTTTTAGTCAATATATTATCACTGTATGTATTTTATATATTTTAGGCAATTTATGGCTTAGAAACCATATCATGCTTTTACAGTACTACTTTATAATACTTTTCGTATTATATGCCCTGTACTTTGTAACCAGTATTACGATTGTAGCAGTACATTTCTTATGCTTGAGAGATAAGACTGTTCAATAAATACTTTTATTGAAAACGCACGTCTTTTCATTTCTCAGCAACTCTGGTGAAACAAAGCATGCACGAATGACTGAGTAAAATAGCTATCTATTGTTTCCGCGACTCTAGAGATTGGTTTCTTATTCTTGGGAAACAAAGTTGTCATGTTTATGCGGTTGTCAGAAACTAATCCCTTCTTGTTTATTTGAGAAAGTTTCTAGTGACCTCTGAGCTAGCTGGCATTCACAATTAAGTCTAATAGATTTGGTGGAGACCTAGTCGACCTCAGTCCTACGTCTAAACTACAGGATTTATTATTCCAATGCGCAGAGCCTATTGGGAATATAGGAACTACACTACACAATATGTGCCCCCCTGATGCATCCCATTGCCCTGAGGCAACAGGGGTCCCGGTAGGACCCCATTTGTTTCTTTGCCGGCAAAATTTTCATGGCGGGCTCTCGCAGCGAGGAAACTCGTAAAAAGCTTGGCAGTGCTGCAGTGGCAATGCCAAGCATATTTCGGCCACAATACCGCCACAATACCACAAGGGCTCTCTGATGGCTGTTGCGGAGGTCCCATGGTGGTCCAACTGCCCAACTTTTATTAGGGCAATCATACCGCTGGTGTGGCCAATATTCGCACGACCACCATTGCTAGAGGGGTCCATTGGACCACTGTAGTCATACTTAGGCCTTATGTCATTTGATGAATATGTTTAGCATTTCAGCACTCAAATGTATGCAGTATATCTTCAAACTGAGATCCTTGTCTGTCTTTCTTTAATAGAAATACTTTCGTCTTGTCATCTGTCCCTTCACATTTTACCGTAATTAGTGCCAGACAACTCAGGAGAGCAATATAAAGTGTGGGTCTGCATGCTGACCCTCCAGCAGTCGAATCTTTGCCCAAAACTATTCTTAGTTGCACGAGCAGGGATCAATTGTGTAATTTTCGGTAATTGCACACCACAAGAGCAATGCTAAATTGTTCCGGCATAAATACGATTTCACCCAGACCGACCTATATTTTAGTGCTTGCATTTAGGGAGTTGTGCAGTAAGGTTCACATGTTGTAAAATCACAGGGTCTCTGGCCATAAAAGTTCTTATCATTGTGTACAATATCTCTTTTACAGGTCGGAAAATTATTTTCTCTCAATAGGGACTTTTATTATTGTTTCTTAATTGTAAATTGGAGAGGTCATGAAAGGAGTTACCCTCCCCAGTCCTCTTTCCAAGTCGGAAAATAATTTATTGACAGTTTATAACTCCAACTGATGTCATAAACCATTGATGAGCTAACTTCAAGCTTGGGTTGGTAACTAGGGGAAGTGGTCCCCCAAGGAGCCATTTCCCTTTCGGAATTATGTTGGAAACCTCACGAGAAAGAAGATTTCCAAAGCCAATTGCTTTTAATTTTAAGAACAACACAAGTTCCTTTAAGGAACACAGACTGCTTATTTTTTTAATTTCTATTTTCTAAAGAGTTTTCCATTTTGACGTGCAATGAGAAAAATAGTGATGTTCTGTTCCTTGCAGGCAACTATCCCTGTGTTTACATGCAAATTGGTGCCTGCCTAATGAATTATAATTGGCTAGATTGTTCTGCAACTCCCTGTGATTCAGTATTTTGTGAACCGACTGAACAGTACATAAGTCGTATTGAAAATTACTGTTTAATTCTCAACAAGTTTCATCTGAATTCGTGACCACTTTTTGTAAATTAAATTAAAATATATCAGAACTTTAACTTCATAACGAGATGGTTTCCAATGATATTTACTCCTTGTTTGCAGTTATTCCTGGTGGTAAGCACCTATTTAAATCTGCATAAGGCATAGTAACACAAAATCTAAGCTCTTTAGATGCCTGCTGGGTAAATAATGTTGTTCTTCTGCTATTTGCACGGCTTCTGGATAAGTTGTGCATATTGTCTGCTATTTAGCTAACCTCCCAGTGAATAATTTATTTTCTATTTGCAAGGCCACCAGCCAAACAGTACATTATTTTAAGCCAGCAGCTAAGTAAGTATTACATTGGATTTCGATTTGCCATTCTACCGATTAAATAGTATATAATATCTTCTATTAAGTTAGCATTCAGAAAAATAATTAGGTGTATTTGCTATTTGCATGTCTGCTGGCCAAATTGCAAATAAAATCTGCTGTTCTGCCAACAGATAGATAATGAGTGAAGTTTCTTTTTTGTTTGCTTGACTGCTGCCTAATAGTAAATCAACTCAGCTGATTAGTCCCTGGGCAGGTGAATAGTAAATGTTCCTTTTTATGTGCATGGCTGCTTGCCAAACGGTGCTGAATCTCTAGTATTTAGCCAGCAGTTGGTTAAACTGTGCCATTTTTCTGCTGTTTGCACGGTCGCCAGCTGATCATACCAGATCTCTAATCATTAGGTGGCGGCTGGGTAAAAGGCAAAGTTTCTCCGCTATGTTCAAGGCCACCAGCCAAAGAGTAAATCATTTTTGCTATGTAGCTAGCGGCCAAGTAAATAGCAATGACAATGTGTTATTTTACCAGTGGCCAGCTAAATATTTGCTAGCTAATGTTTGGTTTACATAACCGTTGCTACCACCAAGATTAATTGAACTGTTTGGGGACAATGAAAGGCTGAATCAGCTATTGATCATCAATTGACCTAGAGTGTTAGTCACATTCTGCATCACCCGCCCACTCTGGGCACAAAGACTGGGAGTCCAAGCACGAGGCAGGAGAACAGGTTCCTTCTGGAACAATCCAGAAACCAAAGGGAGTTAGGGGTGCTTTGTACTTGTGAATAAAGACATTATATACAAAGAGTGCCCTGGACAGTCTGAGATGGAAGAAGCCAGAAGGAGTCTAAAACTATAGACGCATCACGGTTAACACAGACAGAGGAAATCATAGGGCACAGGCTGTATTGGAGTGTAGGTGAAACCAAAGGAAAGAATGTAATAGAGAGACTGAGACATTGCAAAGATCTGATGGGTGCAGAGGCAGACAGAGGCCTCCAGAGAAGGAGCAGAGACTCAAACAGGAACAAAGAACTCAAGGCTGCCAGTTTTGTGCATCAGACCCCAGCATGTTAAGGACCGGGTAATTGCGCACAGTGAGGCATGTTTGCACTGTTTTGAACATTGCTCGCACTTTGCATACTTGATTTTAAACTTTTAAACTTGGTTTTAAAAGTTGCTACTTACTTGTGGTGCATGACTCTGCTCATCTCGCGCTCCCCTGTCCATCACGGCAAACAGTGCCGATTGCACAGAGGGACACATGTGACTCCACCCACATTGATCCTCACTTCTTGCCCCCGGGTATATGAGGCTGATGGCTTGCTAGGTAATTGCGCGCCGTGAGGCGAGCTGCTGTTCTTAATTAATTCATTTTTGCACTGTTTTGCACATTGCTCGCACTCTGCATACTTGATTTTAAACTTGGTTTTAATATTTGCTGCTTGCTTGTGGTGCATGACTCTGCTCATCTCGCGCTCCCCGGTCCGCCACAGCAAACAGTGCCGATTGTACAGAGGGACAGACGCAACTCCGCCCAGATCCCCACTTCCTGCCTCCAGGTATATGGAGCTGATGGCTTGCCGGCCGCGCAGCGGACCCACACAGCGGGCGCGCCACCAGCGCGCTGTCGGAGCACCAAAGGCAAGCCCATCTGCTGCCGGTAGTAGGAGTGTTGAGCCCATATGTTGGACGCAAGACGATTTGATGTGCCTCCAAGGTTCAATCTGCTCAGGGTCACACCAGATCGATTTAGCTACACACACACCACACATAGCTGCTGCGTATGCGGTCAGATTTTGAATCAGGTCAAGGCTCCCAGTATGAGAAAGGTACCTCCCTGGGGCTTGGCCAACGAGTCCAATGATACAATCAAGGCATGCCTCATTAATTGTAGATCATTGCCCAAGCTTTCAGAGGATGTATGGTCAATTTTAATTGAGGGTGTCTGGGATGTTATGTTTTTAACTGAAACGTGACATGACACGGATGCGGTGACAACAATTACACTAGCTATCCCACCAGGTTTCACAATGTGCTGCACCAATTAAGAAGGTGGGAAAAGGGGGGGTGGGGTGGCTTTTATTTGTAGAGATTTGTGGGAGCTGGTTTCCTCTGCACCTCTTCATGTACAGGGCATTGAAGGACTTAATTTTTGTATACAAGTTAACCCCTCATTCGCCCTCATGGGCATTCTTATCTACAGGCCACCCGACTGTGCAGCGACTGCTTTACAGACTCTGTGCAATTTTATTGCCCAGAAATCGGTAGTGTATACCAATTTTATGGCCCTGGGAGATTTTCATTTGCAAGGGAACGACTCGAACTGCACACAAGTAAGGGCAACTGGACTCGTCCTCAGCAGGTGCCAACCTCATACAACGGGTGTCCTCCCCGACGCATATAGCGGGGCACACTTTGGACTTAGTTTTCTCCAACTTCACTGCCATTGAAATGGAGAATCCGTCCTCTTTGATCCCTTTTTCAATTGCCCAAACTGAGGCAAGTTAAGGGCACTCGATTTATTCACAAGAGAAATTGGAATAACCTAAACGAAGTAGCATTAAGCCCTATTCTGCAGGACAATTATCCTCATCTATCCTCTGACCCCAATGTAGATGCAGCTTCCATTCACCAATGGATCGCCACTGCTGTGGAGTCAGTCGCGTCGGTCAGAGTAGTGAAATCTACTAGACTGTCCACCTCTACTCCCTGGTTTTTTAACGCCCTCAAAGAAACAAAAAGCAGGTGCAAAAACTGGAACGCCAGTGGAGGCTGTGCTACTGTGATATAGATACGGTAACTTACAAAAAAGCATTAAAAGATTTTCATAAGGCTATAAAAGCAGCCAGGCGGGACTATATTCTTTCACGCATCCAGAATGCAGACCATTCCAGTAGTCAGGTTTTTAAAGTAGTCCAGACCTTTTTTAAACCCAAGGCGATAGAGGTTGAAGTGACACCATCCCTAGCCTTGTGCAAAAAAATTGCTAGTCATTTTGCTGATAAAATTCTAAAGGTCTAAGACTCCTTTTTGACCTCTGAGGCAAGTGAGAAAGCGGATCTCTGCTATCTTGTTGACTGATGGGTAAATAGTGAAGTTTCTCTCCTGTTTACATGGCCACTGCTCCAATAGTGCATAATGTCTGTTATGGAACAGCTGGTCAAATATTGTATAATCTCTGCTATTTAGCACGCAGCCGAGTAAATAGCAGCAGAATAGCCGCTACCTTCTTTTTATTCTCATTTGGGAATTTGTATGATTAAAGGAAATAAATTAATCAAATTGGAAAAGCAGGGAATTGGGTTTGTGCAGCCATTTCATTATTTGTCTGTGACGATTATTGGTTCTATCTCTTTGACGCTTTATTAGAGAAAACTGTGCTAGTGCAATGTGTTTGCTTTGTGTTTAAATTGCTGGTACACTGTGCTAAGAAAAGCTGGACAGGGAAACGTCTCATTGTGTGAACAGTGTGCATTGTGCATCTGAGGTATGTGAAGTGAGTCCGGTGTAGAACAGTTACTTACCCTCATCTCTTTTCAAGACGTACTCCTCACTCGTGGCGCTGCTCCCAGCGCCACCACAGATTGCGGACACTCGGAATCTGTAGGATGATTTGGGGTTCACTCCTTCAATAGTGCAGGTCTCGACCTTCTGTGCAGTCAGTTGCTCCTTCCATGTCTTTGTATCTGTAGATTCCTCTGTGAATTCCACCTTGTAGGCACTTATTCTGATGCCAGCACCAATTGTGCCAGGCTCCCTCCAGGTGAGTGTGATGTCTCCGGTTCCATTCTGCCGGCCTGTCACTTTCTCAGGTGGGCTGCATGGAAGGGTCTTGATCATGTGGGTGGGTTGACTTGGTAAGGTGACCCACCTAGCACACACAGATAATTGTCTGAACTGGTACCAGCAGTTAGGACGCAGACCCGTCACTGTGACCCTGTCACTGGTGTCCTCTCCTTCAACGCTGTTCCAGCATTCTTCGTTCTTGGTCCTGTACTCAACACAATAGTTCAATACCGGATCCGTCTCAGCAGGCAGCGGTGCGCAGGTAATCATCACACTGTCATGAGATATTTGACTTATCTTAGGGGTGGAAAGCTTTGTCGTTTAGAACCCCTTGTTTATACAAGTAAATCGAAACACCTGGATTACTGGGATCGCGAACCGAGGACACAACAAACTGGATCTTCTTGTTTGAGACATTGAGCCTTGTAAATTCCATGAACTCTTTCACGAGGGTTCTAGATCTTTGATTCACATCAGCATCATTAAACCAATCTCCAGAGGTTGGGCACGTGGGTTCCTCAAACTGATTCTTTGTAATCCATGAATTTAATTCTGATAAAAAAGGTTCCTCTACTCCTAGTGAAGTGAACATGAGTGAAATCACAAGCTCCACTTTGAGGTCTTGTAACACTTGGTTCATTCTCAACTGAGAAGGTACAATTTTCACCGCCTTTGACTCTGTCAACAAGTCCATGTACCCACTGACAAAGTTTACCTCATTCTGTTTCAATGTCAGAAATTCTGAAAGTTGTGTGGTACTAAATGGGGATTTTTCTTTGGCAGTTAAAATGTCCACCAGTACACTTTCCTCTTCTCCACCTCCACGAACAGCGGGTAGGATTCTAGCAAGGTCTGCTTGGAAGGCCATTCTATACTGTCTGCATAGCTTCTTGAATTTTTTTATTTTACTCCTGATGTCAGAGAAGTGTACAGTGGCCGGCTGGGCGAGCATGTCATTGCACTCCATGTCCAACTCATGTAGCTCCTCCATGGCAGCTTGTACATCTTCAGTTAGCTGAGAACTGATGCTGCGCACCAGCTGAGATGCCTTGGAGTCCAGCTTGCTCAGTGGATACAGCCAGACCATTGAAGGTATTGCATGCTCGCCATTTGCACCTAGGAGTGATGGAAGGCTTTTATAGATATTAATGGCCTCCTCATAAGTCGAAGGGTTGTTTGGTAAAGCAAAATCCCCATAAAACGTGCAGCTTAACTTTTCAAATTTATGTTTGTCATCCTGTGATATGGCAAGGGCTCCTTTCCCCCCAATTTCAACCTTTGGTATTTTGCTAACAGCAATCTTTAATTCTCCATGAATGTTCTTCATTTCCTCAGATGAGGACACTTCTCGATCAAACACAAAAAACGCCTGTGCCCCGTACAGCACAGCAGTGACCACATGGGTTGCCATATTGTGGTCAAATATTTCTGGATAAGATATATTGTCTCGTCCTAAATGTCTCATGGTCAGTTGTTCAAACTTGGTTGTGGTTGA
Source organism: Lissotriton vulgaris (assembly GCF_964263255.1). Classification (NCBI taxonomy): domain Eukaryota; kingdom Metazoa; phylum Chordata; class Amphibia; order Caudata; family Salamandridae; genus Lissotriton; species Lissotriton vulgaris. Next base: position 1,339 of record NW_028241688.1, on the reverse strand, counting down.
ATATTGTAGGGTCACTCTGGCCTGTTTTTTGGAAGCCTTTGTCTCCGTTAAATATTTTGCTGCTCCTCCCACCTCAACTATCCCCCCCAGGAAGCTTGCTTTAAGGGAGGCAGAGATATTGAGGGCAGAGGCTTTGTCTTCAATGCTGTCTTTGGCAATTATTTGAAAATGTGTTTTTGGTTGCTGCATGATGCACACATCTTTTTCTATGGTCTTCTTATCCCATAAAGTAACACCTGAAATAACAAGAAAATGTCATTTAAACAAGGCTGCAATAGTACTATGATTTTGCAACAGATTGCACACTTTTAGCCTGAAAACCCACTGATTAGAGAGCTCAAATCATCCTTGAAGATTTGATCAATATTGGCAAAAGTTTGACTCTGTAGTGTAACATTGGACTTTCTAGGTATAGGTTCATAAAAATTGATAAAACCTGACTAGTAAGATGGGATACCTTTGATCATACTGCAAAAGTGGTTTGCACTAAGTAAGACCGTAACCATAGGAGCAACTTCAGCTAGGAGCCTGTGTCTGGAAGTAAAGTTGCATCTTCAACATAATCCAGCAGACAAATCTCAGGAAGTGACCTCATACGTGCCCAAAGACGCAAAGTACTCCTGCTTTAACACCATACCATCTCTAAAAGGTGCAAGAGGTCACAAAGACACAAAGTACCTCTGTCTTTTGACCCACCCGCCATGCAATGCACAAAGGTGCAGTAGAAGTAAGTCACTCATAAAATGTTATAAAAGAATGCTACAGCATACCTTGATAGGGTATTTTTTTTTCTTCAAACCACCAATAATTCAGTAAAGGAACATTTCATCAGAAGCAAACATGAGCCATCAAATGAAAGCGAGACAATGCTAACTGTGAAAAAGTAAAAATGTTTTGTTATGTAAACTTGGGCTTTGGCTTAGTTCTACAAGGTTTGACTTTCCAAGTGCATTGATGCTTGAATGTGAAAGTTCAGTTTGTTGTAGCCCCACACAACCTCGCTGAAGATACTGGTTGATGTGGGGTCTGTACTTTATGGGTTACTGACTGTCCCTTACAAAGAGGTCAGGGATGCAGTGGTAATTCAAACCCAATGTTTACCCGTTACAATATAATAGAAGAGCACTGTTCTAAGAAAAGGCACTTTATGCTTTTGTTTAGAAGGGTTTATTTCAACAGTCTCATCTGAGTCTTGCTCTTTTTCTTGAGTGGGGTAGGGTACCATTAAACCAGAAAATTTGTTCCTGGAATTTCAGTCTCCTCAAATGGAGTGTAGACCGCTGGGACTTCTTCATGTGTATATTAACGAAAGGTTTATGTTATAGCATTTGATGCTGGG